>NC_057934.1:36285277-36585277 GCF_018555375.3 Anguilla rostrata
CCCTTGAATACTTGGTGCCATAGCAAGAACGTTATATCGTTACAACTAGCAAATATAGCTATTGTAATTACTTGGCACATGTTCAGTTAAATAATTCGACTGAATTTTAAAGGCCATGCAGTACGCTATGGATGTTTGCTTGTAGGTTGAATGTGGCTCAAACATGCAACATTTGAAACTTGTGTTGCCCTGAACAGCTGCAAGATTATCTTAAGCTTATTGCTGAGTACAGAGTATTCTCGATGGACGGAGCTCAGATAATGAGGGTTCATTTTGAAGTCGCGGGGTAGCTGTGGGCGCTAACTGAGCAATAATTTATGTGGATAAAATGGGGTGTAAAGAGGCAGAAGTCCTGACTGAGCTGCTCCTGAAAAGACAGCGGCGCCTCCGGCTGTGCTGCCTGCAGCCGTCCGCGCGTCCAGCGTCCGTTTCAAACGCGACTCGTTCTCCGCCTCGCAGGATGATGTCCACAGAGAGCGCCAACAGCTTCACACTGATCGGAGAGGCGTCGGACGGGGGCACCATGGAGAACCTGAGTCGTCGGCTGAAGGTGAGGATGCCTCCTCTTTGCGGCCGAGTTTCGGCGTTTCCGGAAACCCGCCGGTTGCGCTCTTTTCCGTAGTCACATGCCTGCCTCCCTCCCAGGTGACGAGCGACCTGTTCGACATCATGTCGGGCCAGACGGACGTGGACCACCCCCTGTGCGAGGAGTGCACCGACACCCTCCTGGACCACCTGGACACGCAGCTCAACATCACGGAGAACGAGTGCATGAACTACAAGTGAGCGGCTCTGTCGGCACGCTGCCTAATCGCTTCTCAATAAAGCTCCTTTTGAGCTCCGGTAGTTCAGCTCCTAATGTCGCCCAGTGTGTGGCACGCGCTCCTCCTGGAGGTTAACAGATTGGATGGTGATTCATTATTTTAATTGGCTGACACAGAGCGGACAGAACGATTTCTTATGGCCTGGTTTTGTTAGAATAAGTAGGTTTGGCGGTATTAGTTGCGCGACCCGAAATTGATGCGTGTCGCTGGGGCGCGGCGGTCTTTCCCCCGTGACGTGGCGACGCGGTTTGGCGGAGCTTTCGCGCGGCGCTTAACGCGGCCCGGGTCGCGTCTCCGTCCGTGTCCGCAGGAACTGCCTGGAGCTGCTGTCCCAGCTGCAGGAGGAGGAGGAGGACACCCTGCTGGCGGAGCTGCAGCAGCTCAAGGAGGAAGAGGAGTCGCTCATCCAGGAGCTGGAGGCCATCGAGGGCCAGCGGGAGGCCGTGGCCAACGACCTGGCGCAGGGGCGCGGCCACACCCAGCAGCTGGACACCGAGGAGCTGCAGTGAGTGGGGGAGGGGGGTGGGCAGGGCGAATGGGGTGAGGGTGGAGGCCAGGGCAGGTGAGGGGAGAGAGGGACGCTGCCATCGTATAGAACTCTGCTGAGTTTCACTGCCATCCTCCACCACTCCCCACCAGGTACCAGAAGGAATACAGCGAGTTCAAGCGGCAGCAGCTGGAGCTGGACGACGAGCTGAAGAGCGTGGACAACCAGATGCGCTACTGTCAGATCCAGCTGGACCGGCTGAAGAAGACCAACGTCTTCAACGCCACCTTCCACATCTGGTAAGCACACACAACCCTACCCCCACCCCCACCCCCCTTTTCCGCCATTCCAGAGGAATGGCCAGAGGACGTCCTGGCGCGTGTTTCTGACTCCCTCTGTTCCGTCTGGGTCCCAGGCACAGCGGCCAGTTCGGGACCATAAACAACTTCCGCCTGGGGCGCCTGCCCAGCGTGCCGGTGGAGTGGAACGAGATCAACGCCGCCTGGGGCCAGACGGTGCTCCTGCTGCACGCGCTGGCTAACAAGATGGGCCTGCGCTTCCAGAGGTCAGGAGGGGGGGAGCTGCCGGTGTTTACCGACTGCGCGGCACATCTTAGCGCAGTGTGAAGTCCCTTAGACCAAGGGACGCTAGGAAACGCTCAAGCGTGTCCCATCCTGGTCATAACTGTCTTCTCTCTGCAGGTACCGGCTGGTCCCCTACGGAAACCACTCCTACCTGGAGTCTCTGTCTGACAAGTCCAAGGTGAGGCTCTGTTTAGTGGGGGTTTTGTAAGGTGGCGGCACGCTAAGGCTCAAAACATACCCTACGTAAGTACGCAAAGGACAATGCCGGGCTGACTCACTGCAAACGCACGCCCCGGTTGTGCATATTCGACGTGCCTTCTTCTGTCCCTGTGGAGGTAATAAACCCGAGTCCTCAAGGGTCGATCCAGGACAGTTGTGAAAGACTAAGCGGAAGAAAGCACTAATTGAAGACAGCTTCATCCTGTTGTTGCCTGTTATAGTGCCCCTTGCTGTGACACGTGGTATTACAGCTCACGCTTGCGTTGTGTTAAGAATTTCAGGTGACACATTTTAAAACG
The DNA here is from genome assembly GCF_018555375.3 of Anguilla rostrata. Lineage (NCBI taxonomy): Eukaryota > Metazoa > Chordata > Actinopteri > Anguilliformes > Anguillidae > Anguilla > Anguilla rostrata. The sequence goes on from NC_057934.1 coordinate 36,287,691, forward strand.
CAATGACGCGTGGAATTGCATTCGCGTACATACTTAGGGTATGTTTCAGCCTAAGGCTAAAAAGCTAACCCTTCCAACGTCAGTGGCAGAATGTCGTAGTGGTTCTGTGGTGGACATGTGTCTCGATGGGGTCCCAGCTGTACACTGGAGCTACTGAAACTGGGCCCAGCTGAAGCAGATCACTTCCCGTCTCTGTCTCACTCTGTTGTTTTTTTCCCCGGGTGTGAAGGAGCTGCCCCTGTACTGCTCTGGAGGCCTGCGGTTCTTCTGGGACAATAAGTTTGACCACGCCATGGTGGCCTTCCTGGACTGCGTGCAGCAGTTCAAGGAAGAGGTGGAGAAAGGAGACACAGGCTTCTGTTTGCCCTACAGGTCAGTGGGGAGGGGCAGGGGTTGGGTGCTGGGGGGGCATGTTACTGCACAACTCTGGTTTGAATGCATTTTTAATCAAGGACTTCCCCTTTCCGTTCATAGCATCGCTTTTGGAATAATTTGGTTATCACAATTTGGTTTCCACCAGTGTTGGGGTAAATTCCATTTAAATTAAGTAAATCCAGAAAAAAAGTTTAAATTAATTAATTGAAAAACCTTGTTGAATATTGTGGCCATTTTTTTAAATGAGTGAATTTCAATTAATTCAAATACATTTTGAGGGATCCTCACTTCCATGCATTTATTTCTATAGCTAAATATCTTTGGGAATAAATGTACTTTAAATGCCTTGGTACTCTAAATGCAATTGGAATTGTCCCATTAATTTCAATTTAACTTGAATTTACCCCAACCCCTGCTATTTCCACAATCTTTTTGCCCATTAGCCAGATGCAAGATGGTTAGGTCTGTATGAACTGGTAAGCTAAGGGGACAGTATTTATGGAAAGTCATACACTGTGATGACTTACCTGAATCGTACCCGGTTTTGAACGTGGCCCTTCCCCAGGATGGACGTGGAGAAGGGGAAGATCGAGGACACGGGCGGCAGCGGCGGGTCCTACTCCATCAAAACCCAGTTCAACTCCGAGGAGCAGTGGACCAAGGCCCTCAAGTTCATGCTCACCAACCTGAAGTGGGGCCTGGCATGGGTCTCCTCCCAGTTCTACAACAAATGAGGGCGCTGCCAAGCCCCCGTTGCTGCTGAGGGCCCCCCCCCCCTCCACTGAGAGGGCCCCCCGTCATACCCCCCTGTCCCTTTGAGAAGAGTCTTCGGATAAAACCAAGATGGAGGCCCATCCTGCTCATCCTCAGGGGTTCTGCCCTGTGCCTCACTCTGTCCTGATATTTCATCCAGATATTTTGTGAGCCTTTTGATCGCTTGTTAGAGATACTATGTATGCATAATATTATATTTTATATCCCCCTTAATTCCGGTTAATGTTATTATCACCCAGTGACTCGTTAACACCATCTGAATTTCACAAAACCCTTTGTGTTTGAGACATACTGTTTAAAATAATGACACAGCTAAATTATATTGATCATACCCTAGTTAAAATAGTAAATTATGTACGTGTTAATAAGACGTGTTAATAAGACTCGTTAAAGTTCAACAGTTGAGCTTGTGCGAGAAGCGGGTGCTGTTTTATTAGATGAAAGGACTTGTGTTGTTTAAACAAGCTCTTCTTCCAGCAACGTGTTTTTTTCCAAGTTAATTATCTGTATTCCCTTCACTATGTCAATGATAGCTGGACTAACTGGCTTGCAGACGTCTGTAGTTGGCTGAAGTTGGTTGGGTTTTGAGTTCATGTGCATGGGAGAAATTTGCAAATGAAACTATTCTGAACTGATGCACAGGAATTGTTTTTCAATTTCAGCCAGCTAATGAACAAGCCAGCTAGTCAATGAATGCTGTTTTGCAGCAGTGTAAATTTAACAACATCATATCTTATAGTTATTTATGCACATTTTACATCTGTGTTTATATATTTTATTGGGTTTTCAACAAGCTAACTAGTTGCACGACATACAGTTTTAGTCATACAAAATAAAATGTACAATCTGTGCAGGATTGCAATAAAATGTGTGTGAAAGGTGACTTCTAGTTTTCTTTGTTCGCTTGTAAACACACAGTAAATACGCAGTATTTTGATATCACGGTCTTTCCTTTGGAAAACACAATGCTGCACTCGATATGCTTAATGGCCCAAGCACGACAGTGCAGCAGGGGGCACATTAAGCGCGTCATGCTCTGGAGTACGTTATATCTTTCCGTAATGTAGCAATATGCTAAACTCTCTCCACTGCTACACAGGGGGCAGGCCTACATGCAGTCACTGAATCGCTCTCTGTGAGCCTCCTTCCTCTCGGAGGGCCATAAAATGAGTAATGGAGGAATGATTTAGCTTCAGAAAACAAGAAACGTGGGAGTGTCAAAAGCAGGCAACAAGATTAAAAGAAAAAAAAAAAAAAAAATTGCAATCAGTTTAATTGTAATTCAGCATGCTGTCGCACTGTCTAGTTTTGTAGTGAAAGCAGGAGTTTTTTTTTCTTGCGGTCGGTTTGAGGACCTGAGAATTTCGCTCAGCGGGAGGAATCTCGCGACAAAGTGTAAAGCTGAAATGGGTGAGGCCCCAAACGGCTGAGTGGGTTTGGGGTTAGCTGCACTGGTACGGTGCCTGAGAGGGGCCAGAATGTGCATGCTGGGTTCAGGGATATCCATCCATCCATCCATTATCTATACCCGTTTATTCTGAGCAGGGTCGGGGGGGGGGGGGGGGGGGGTGCTGGAGCCTATCCCAGCATGCATAGGGCGAGGGTTAAAGGATATCTACACTCTAAATCATTCTGCCCCACTGTCTACATGTGCTTTGTCACCTCCTCCTCTACGCGACTCCTGTAGAACAGAGATGGGAGATGTTCACATTAAACTGTAGAATGCAGAGAATGCTTCCGTTAGTCTTACAGCAGTGGCAGTTTAAGGTAGAAGGTAAGGCTAAATATGTGAGCAAGGTGTCAAGGGGGTTTCGCATTGTATTAAGTATTGTTTCTTTGAACACGGAAATCATATTTGCTCCAGTAAACAAAAATGAACAAAAGTATTTTTTTTTACAGTAAAAGTAGAGACTTTTTTTTTTTTATAAAGCCAACAACATTCTTTATTCATTTTGTATTAAAATAACACAATTATTCAGAACACAATTACAGGTGCATATTTGAAATCGACTTCACAGAGATGACCCCTGTACAAATGACCCCTGTAGCTGCTGCTAGTCTTCCCCTCCTCTACCTCCTGCATGACAGTACCTGAGGAAGCAAGCTTCCATCACACAAAAGAAGTGCATTTTATGGTTTTGGTCACATAGTCTGCTTTGACCTCATCAGCCTCGTTAATGTCCTACCATAAGTCAGAATTGTGCAAAAGCATCCCTGTACGTACCCACCACAAACCCTAGTCTAAATTCCAGCTGAGAAAACTGTTCTCTGGAGTACTACACATGGCCTCCACCGGGGGGCAAGCCTGAAATTCACAACTTGTTTTTGTCCTCAGCGCTGGCTTCTCCTGGCCTCTCCCCTCCCCTCCCACTTCCCCTTCTTCATTTTTTTCCTCCTCCTTTTCTGTTATTCCTCAACTTGCCCTCATTTTATCCCTATCCCCCATCCCCCGTTCCGCCTCTCCTCCTCCTGCTTATTGGTTACGGACCTGACGGTGAACTCCTCTCCCGACATTCCGCTGCTGACCGTCCCTCTCCAAAATTCCGCAAGCTGCCGGAGAAAGCTCCGGTACGAATGTCGTACTCGACCGCGAAAAGCCGCCAAATCTCTGAAAATCCCATAGCGCAGGAGCTCCGTAATACATCTCCAAAATGGAATTTAATAGAAAAATAATGAAATCTAGTTGTTGGCATTTGCGCGTTACCGACTTCAGACTCAATGACCTAAATGAGTCACAAGAGATTTTCAGCATAAATTGTGACTGCTTATGGAAAATGACGCATTCAGTCAAATATCCTATCCTTTTTCCAATGATAAGCAAGGAAGACACCTAAATAAGAATGGGCAAACAATTTGCATGATTTATAGGCTTTAAATTTATTTAATGAATTACTATTTTGTGTCCGTCTGGCTGTCTCTCCTAACCAAGATCATCAAACCTGACTTTACTATTCGCCAAGAGCAGCGAAAATGGATTCCTCCTGTTTCCCCAGCTTATAGTGTCAAACAATCTGCCACTAAAGTTCTCAAACACAATTCAGTTTAGTCTCTAAAACCTTCCTGTCACAAAAAGCTACTACTGTTAACATTTATGATGTTGTAATACACTTATTACAGTGTAGTAATTTCCTTCTTTGTAATGTTATTTTCAACATTACAAACTACTCTGAATTCATACTACAATTCACTTCTGTAGTTTACAGAACTACGCTTAAATCCAACTCAGATATTCCTTATTTCCAGCAAGGTGACTATGAGAATACACTAAGCAGGCTCTTGTTCAGGCTTATTAAGTACCACACTAGGATCAGAAAATGCCTTTTAACTGAACTTTTCACTCTGACAAGCTGTACCAGATCACGACACTGTCAACCAGTTGTACAAAACTACACACACAGGCCAAACACAATAAATGACGCTCCGTGGGGAGAAAGTAAAAATGTACCGTAGTTGTTCATGAGTATTCACAGTGGACAGCTAAAACTGTACATTAAACGTAACGCAAAAACACCTTTCACTCCGCATCACAAGGCCCAAGAGGAGATGCAACTCTAACATACATTAAAGATGAAATGTTAGAGTGACTGGTTCATCGGTTTCCATGACCTCTTCCCAAGTCCAACTCGAAGCCACCAGCGAGCTGCACAGCAGAACACGAACCTGTCTATATATCTCTGGTTCTGCGATTCTGTGTTGGGCCCCACTACTCCACTGGGACTCTTGGTCCCATCCAGTTTTTCAGCAGAAATTAGCTGTACCCAGGTGTATTACAGGCACACATTCACTCATTCCAAACACACTCATTCCGGCCAAAAGCACTCATTCAGCGTAAACACATCCGCACTTAGTACTAATACAGACATTCTCTCACCCAGGGTAAACATACTCTGTCACTCCAGACTCTCTCACTAAGCACACACAAACTGAGTACAGACAATCCCTCACTCAGTACAGATACATTTTCAAGCAGTCTACAATTGCCTAATGACTGTCAAAATAAAGGAGATTCATTCAAGGCAGTATTGTGATACACAAGCAGCCAGATTTGTGATGCTTCCATTTCCTCATTGTATGAAACCCACAACAGTTGCTTCAGTCCCAGGTCATGACGTGACTGAATGATGTGGCTGAATATCTGACTTTAGTGTCTCAGAATTACTGCAATGCACAAAACTGAAACAAAGATCTCGAGTTGTGCTTTAAAGCAATCTACAAGATGAGTGGGAATTCTATAAGTAAACAGGACTGCATAAGAGGAGTTAAAAAGAAAAATTCACCTCAATTAAGTTGTACATATATTTTTTCAGGCGGTAATTATTATGGTAGTAATCTTATCAAATACAGCTATATTCCTTTTTGCAAGTTGTAAATAGTTTAGCAAGTTACCTTTTTGAAGTCCTGTTGTACTTGGCAAAACTGGCCTTCCAATTCGGCATTCTAATACAATCCTGTCTCGTCAAGCGTTTCTTTCACCGAGACCTCAGGCATAACAGGAAATGACTATACAAGGAACTATGGGAGTTTGAGGCAAGGTCAGCATGAAAATGGTGTAATTTGTTATTTGAAACTTCCACACGGCAAATGCCCTCATTCAAGGTAAAGTTTAAAAGACAGGAAAACTGTACCGACAGAAGGAAAGTACCCAAATACACTTAAAGATGATTAATGTAGGTGAGTGCATGAACGTCGATGCACATACACTTACTTGAAGACTGTTCTGCTCACATATGTCCTTAGGAGTAATTTGTCTAAATCTTTTCTTGTTAAGAGAGATATTACACATATCCTACTTTGTGTGTTGGTATTATCATTCACCAAAAAAAAAAAAATTTAGTCTAGGGGTGAATTTCTCCTTTACGTACAGAATAGTGTATGTTCACATGACTCTCTTTGGGAATATACTTCCCTCACTAGGGAGGGATTTACTGCACTTTGAGACCTGATCTTTCCACTTTTGTTTGCATTGCAAGTTCCTCCGGACGGGAATGTCTGCTGAATGGCAGTGAAGTAAAGGAAGAAGGGCAATGCGTAACCCATCGTCGGACGTAGGATCTGATTGGGCGTAGCGGGGAGGGGGGAGCGTCCGTGGACGTTTCGTTGGCAGCCAGGGGGCACGAGGCCGGGTGAGGGGTTTCGGTGTCCGTTCAAGACTGCCGTCCGCCATGCTCTGCACAGCCTCACAGTCTTCCAAAAAAAAAAAACCAAAAAAAAAACTATAAAATAGTCAGTCTGTCCATCCCGCGTGTCTGTACCTCTCCACGGCGTGTCCTTCCGCCCCCCGCTACTCGCCCTGCTCGTTCATCTCCATGTCGGACACCAGGATGTTCTTCTCCGTCTGCTCCGAGGGGTTGGAGTTGGTGCGGCTGTAGCGCGCCCCCTCGAAGGACCCCTGGGCGGCCGCGGCGCGCCGGCGGTAAAGGTAGATCCCCCCCGCGACCAGGAGGACCAAGAGCAGCGCGGTCACCACGACCACCAGCACGGTCGGCTGGTACTCGGGCTTCCCTGCGGCCGCGGCGTGAGGCGCCGAGGGAGAGAGAGAGAGAGAGAGAGAGAGAGCGAGGGAAGAGCCACGGAGGAGTGGAACGGTAGAGGTAGGAGATTCAGAGCCGGAGCGAGAGGATAAATGAGGAAAGAGGTCACGTAAGGGATCAGTAATGGAGTCCACCTGGGATTTGAGCTCTAAAACTTCAGAACTACTCAACGTGGCAGGTCCTAAAGACTGAAGCAAACTTTTTCTTTATCCAATGACAGTTGTACAATGACAGCTGCAGTGACATGCCATTACTGGTATCACTGCTTGTCAAGAATCTCTATGTTAAAGTGTCAAAGAAAAGAAAGACAAAGTAAAGTAGTTCTCACATGAAGACACAGAACTATGATACTTACAAACCACAGGAAGCGGAGGCTCACCTGCAATGGAAACCATGACAGATTAGTATCAGATATTTCTACTGTTTGACAGGGCTTTTTTCTAAGGAAACTGCCAAAAGAAAAATTTTAAAACAAAAGCAATCGGTGGTGGTTCTACTGGTGCTTAAGTATCACCGAGAAAAACGATGGTGGTGTTATCACCATGGTGTAAATCTTGCGCCTGCAGACAATCAAAGTTTAATTCAGTAAATTTTAATTTGTATTTCATAATTTGAAATTGTATATAAAGTTTTGAATTTAATTGATTGAATCTGAATTTCAAACTCAAACTTGGAATCCCTTGAAATTCTCTTTTCAGTATTTGGTTTCAGTTCACAGTTAAGAACTGAATTTGCAACTTGCAATATTTACACTATTTACCACCACCTAAAGTTATGTGAACGAAAAAACAAAACAGGTTTTCTATGATCAGCAAAGCTAAAGCTCATTACGACAAATATGAAAAGGATAAACGACAGGCTAACAGCTATCACAAGATAAGAACATAACAGAGCTGTAGTTATAAACACTGTGTTTTCAAGACGAGAACTGCTGAAGCATCAGCCAGACCGCAAACAACAATAAATGATGCAATTCCGCATGATGTCACCACATCATGTGCACGGGGGCGTGTCTGTACTTTCCCCATTACCGCAGCACCAGTGAGATTTGGACTGTTCTGCTGCCCATAACCGCCAGACTGCCCACAGCCCAATCATTCCACCAGCCACAGACATGATGAACTCCCTCAGTTAGCCACATACTGAGGGCCCTCCGCCTGCCCTGTGTCCTTACTTTGGCTCCGCCTGCAGATGACGCCATAGGTGGCGTTGCACAGGTCCGTTGTCCACAGGCCCGTGCTGCTCTGGATCCAAATGCATGTCTTGGCTGGCAGCACGCTCAGGTTAGTGTCCTGCACCTCCCAGTTTGCGTACGCCACCTGGGTATCCTCGAGCCCCATCGGACTGCCCCCTGTGGTGCAAAAAGGGGACTGCACTTTGCTTGTATTTTGTGGAAGTTTAATTGTCACGCTAACACCAAGCTAGACGTAGATGTCATTTAATATTAAGAAAATCTAGAAAGTATTATTAACAAAGCTTTTTTGACCATTTTATGGTTTATTTTGTAATCGGTATATTAATGCCTGTTACGCCTACAGTATTTAATAGTTTTACGTTCAAGTTGACTCAACTTAACTTGCCAGAACAAATCAGATTGCAGCAACTCAGTTTCACAAATTGCTACTCTCCTTTCTATTTACGATTACCTGCCTGTTATTTGCATAATTAATGGCATGGTCTCAATAGATTAACCAAATTACAGCAAGACTGGCAGCCTTCTTCTTTACCTTTATAGCCCATCTCCAGCCAGGCTCCTGGGGCTTGTTCCTGGTAGCTCTCAATATGCTCCCACACAAAGCCATTCTCCGTCTCATCATGGATGAACAGAAGGTCAGAACCAGCTAAAAGAGAGAGAGAGAGAGAGAGAGAGAGAGGAAATGCCAGAGAAGTTGGTGCTTTCTGCGATGGCATACCCTGGTAAGTCTGAGTCATGTGACTTCTGCGTGCTCACCTCCCCGGCAGAAGTGTGCGGCCTCGTGGTGAAGCATGACCTTGTGGAGGTTGAAGGAGTAACATTCGTTGCGGAAATGCACCCAATTCATGTTGTCCAGGAGTTGAGGGCAGTCCCCGGGAATGACCGTCTGATTATCTTGAACAGACAGGGAGAGACAGGCAAAGGTTCACTCACACACGACGCGTACATGCTTACTGTACTGTACTTAACTGTACACTACTACAGAGGCCCCTGTGAATACAAGCGTGCAATACCTGAGCTGATCTGACAGATGGCGGTGTTCACTTTTTCTTCACATGAAACTGTAGCCCACTGGCCCTCTTGGGTCATGTAGCCGCAGCCCGCCGAGTGGCTGGGCTCCCCCTCCCGCCAGTCGCTGTAGGCCAACTGATCCATACCCAGCCAGGAGTAGCTCCGGCCCTGAAGATCACATGAAAAGGTTTCACATACTCACGCGCACGTGCACACACTCACACGCTCACGCACGCACGCACACACACACGCACACATGCGCGCACACACACACGCATGCACACACACGCATGCACACACACACTTACACTCCCAGCACCCGCGCTCACCCTGTCGCTGTAGAGGCCGATCCAGGCGTGACTCCTCTGGCTGCTCATGAGCAGGGTGAGGTAGGCCTGCTGGAAGGGGTCCTGCACGGTGGCCAGCGTGGCGTTGAGGGACCTGCACACGTGCAGCGCCCCCGTCCAATCCAGGCGCTTCTTCAGCAGGCGGTAAGACACCCGGCCGAACTGGAGGTCCTGCGCGGATGGGGGGAGGGCGTCCTGCCCCGCGGGCAACGCCGGGTCTGACGGCAGCACACAGACCAAACCGCCGATTACACAGGGCAGATTCAATGTGCTTTACAGCGCACAGACCAAACCGCCGATTACACAGGGCAGATTCAACGTGCTTTACAGCGCACAGACCAAACCACCGATTACACAGGGCAGATTCAACGTGCTTTACAGCGCACAGACCAAACCGCCGATTACACAGGGCAGATTCAATGTGCTTTACAGCGCACAGACCAAACCGCCGATTACACAGGGCAGATTAAGTGCTTTACAGCGGTGACCAACCGCGATTACACAGGGCCCGATTAATGGCTTTTCAGCAGGCGCACAGACACGGCGAAGACCGCCGATTCACAGGGCGATTCAACGTGCTTTACAGCACACAGACCAAACCGCCGATTACACAGGGCAGATTCAATGTGCTTTACAGCGCACAGACCAAACCGCCGATTACACAGGGCAGATTCAACGTGATTTGCAGCGCACAGACCAAACCGCCGATTACACAGGGCAGATTCAATGTGCTTTACAGCGCACAGACCAAACCGCCGATTACACAGGGCAGATTCAATGTGCTTTACAGCGCACAGACCAAACCCCGATTACACAGGGCAGATTCAATGTGCTTTACAGCGCACAGACCAAACCGCCGATTACACAGGGCAGATTCAATGTGCTTTACAGCGCACAGACCAAACCGCCGATTACACAGGGCAGATTCAATGTGCTTTACAGCGCACAGACCAAACCGCCGATTACACAGGGCAGATTCAATGTGCTTTACAGCGCACAGACCAAACGCCGATTACACAGGGCAGATTCAATGTGCTTTACAGCGCACAGACCAAACGCGCGATTACACAGGGCAGATTCAATGTGCTTTACAGCGCACAGACCAAACCGCCGATTACACAGGGCAGATTCAATGTGCTTTACAGCGCACAGACCAAACCGCCGATTACACAGGGCAGATTCAATGTGCTTTACAGCGCACAGACCAAACCGCCGATTACACAGGGCAGATTCAACGTGCTTTACAGCGCACAGACCAAACCGCCGATTACACAGGGCAGATTCAATGTGCTTTACAGCGCACAGACCAAACCACCGATTACACAGGGCAGATTCAATGTGCTTTACAGCGCACAGACCAAACCGCCGATTACACAGGGCAGATTCAATGTGATTTACAGCACACAGACCAAACCGCCGATTACACAGGGCAGATTCAATGTGCTTTACAGCACACAGCTAACACAGCCTCTATCATCAAGACTACTGTGCTGTAAGGCACGGCAATGCAAACTGGGACAGCTGTTCGGTTCCATTTGTCACCTGGTGGGAAGCTACAGCTTGGCCTCTTCCGCCAAGTATTTGTACTCTGATATTCTAATGAAATGTGAATGAAATATTATGAAATAATCAATGAAAGGGACTCATAAATGTGACATCACTGTCAGATACTGCACATCTCTGACGCTGGTGGCGGGGGTGACTGCAGACCTGCGGCCTACCTTTGCTCTTCTGGCAGACGAAGCCGTGCTTCTCCAGCTCGCACCTGCGCGCGGCCCACATGCCCGCGTTCCTCTCCGGGTTCCCGTGAAGCACCACCCCGCAGTTCACCTGCTGAGAAAGACAAGACCGCGGGCCCTGGTCATTCTCTCTCTCCCACAGAGGGGGGGGTGGGAACTGCGACTCGGTGCACCAGCGGCTATACGGTCGGAAGAACCTCCACTGACGCTGACAAACCGTTTCTGCCATGAACGAGCACGCAGAAGCACAGCAAAGCCCGTCGGAGGCCGAAGAGACGAGGGACCATAGAGATGTACTGCAAGTAGAGTAAAGGCGCTATCCGCGCGAGCCGTACCAGAGGCTTGGAGAGCAGGTCTTTGTGTCCCTGAGGCTCCCCCGGGCCCCAGTTGGTGTAAGTGAGGGGCCCTCGCTCCTCCCACTGGAAGTGGCTCTCTGAGTCCGCCAGCCCCATCCACAGGTCGAAGCCGACGTTGTACAGCTGAGTGGTGATGAAGGCTGTGGAGGGAAAGGCAAAGCAGCAATACTCACGTTATATTACAGATGTGCCAACTGGCTAGATTTACATACCCCACAGCGAATAATTAAGCACAATGATTTGGTTCCCATTGTGCCTTGCAATGTAAAGTAATTGCATCAAGTAATGGAAAAAAAAAACAGACTGCAGACTGATGGGTTTTGATACCCCTTTTATGTCAAGATACAAACAACTCATTAGCTTACACTTTACATTTGATTGTTTAATCCTGTATGCATGAACATACTGGAACAGACTTCTTGACCTGTATACCCATACACATTTGTGAGTAGAAATGGGATTACTTGACAACATGTAACATATATTATCTTTGCATTCAATGTCATTATCAAAATCTTTTAATGAAAATACAGTTTTGCTATTTCTCTTCATCTTTCTCACACAACTTCACACAGAACATCCAGCACTTAAAATGGTTTCATTATAATTTTCCATTTGAAATTAAGAGACATATTAAAATGACTTGTTACCCTATTGTAAAAGCATGTCCTTTCATAAAATACACTAACATGTATTGATTGCTTCCAAAGTTCTAGAATGTAAGAGGAGAAATGTTCTCAATTTAGTCGGTTCATTTATCCACAAGTTATACAGTTATACAGCTAGGTGGTGTGCTTGTCTATCTTATTTGCAAACCAGCAATATCAAATGTAAAATTACCCTAGAATGACTTTCACAAGTTCATACTGCCCAACAACATAAATTTTAGGTCTAAATATACACCACAAATGCTTTTATAAATTAGCTACCTACACAGTAAGCAGGAATGGTAAACAATCCCACTAATTGTTGGACCAGCAGAAGCTCTGTGGGTTGTCAGAGAAAACAGTCAATTACAGGTTCTCCCGCAAGGCGTATACCCAGCCCATGCCTGTGTGACCCCATATAAGCTTTGAGGCTGTTTGCTGAGGGAGCAGAGAATTTGTAAATCGTGAGCTCTGCTGGCAGTACTTATGAAAGACCTAACATGTCCACCGTACCTCACTTCACATTTTGAATCATTTTATAAGGACACATGAGGATGTGGAACACAAATGGAAGAATAGTTAAGTGAGGGGCTCTATTCCGGTACACCGTGTAACGTTTCCTTGTGGGACCGACCCTACCGGAGTATAACCAGATTTTCTATGAGACAGTTTTTTCCCCACTATTTAACATCGCCTGGGTTCAAGCTGCTCTGAGCCTGTGCGTGCCCTGTGGAGTGAGGACGGTGTTAGCGCGCATGCTAGGATTACCCTGCTCCAAGTAACTGGACACGGATGCAAGGCTGGCTCCCTGAGACTTGCATGTTGCCCTGGCTGCTTCCCAGGTGACCCGGCCGGACTCCTGGTACCCCTGGATCATGTAACACTGGAGGAGCACAGGAACAAAGGCCACGGGGCTCCTTATCAAGTCTAGACTGACGACAGTCGAATTATTACAATTCACGCCAAGCAAAAAATTACTCAATTTAATTCAAAGCATATGCTGTTATTTATGTTTATTTTAATAGTATATATATAGCAGATACTGTATAATACCGATTTGGCATTGTAGTACAATTCCCATCAAACATTACATCAACAATGACTTTGCAGTTAACTATGGGAGCCTGAGTCACATGATACAGGGAAATGTACACCCTCTTTCAAGTTTTAAAAGAGAGGAACATTGTATTGACACACATTGAACAGGCTGATTCACAGAAGACAAGTACCTGTACATGCACAGTATATATAAGGTTAACTGAAACAGTTATGATAATGACAAGGCGCAGGGAACATGAATGCTGATATACATATTTTCTTATTACACAGGCCTTTTTCCTGTTAGTTATCAGAAATAATTTTTCTTGCCTTTAAAAGCACTATCATATAGAGCAAGGTATTACATGTATTATGTTATGGGTGTTTTAATTATAATCCCATACAACATTTTCCCATTTTTTGGGGTCATCTTCCTTGAATGCTAAGTTCAGCCTCTCACCAAACATGACATAAAATTATGTGGCGGTATCTGATGTGTGTTCTGTTTACCGTTGCTGTTCTATGCCCTGTTTTATTTCCAGTGAAGCTACTGGTTCAAATGTGGATCTCATGGAATTACATTACAGAAGTTCTTATCCAGGTTGAGTTCCAAAGTGGAAAACATCAATGTTAATCTCAGTTTCAGTTAGTCTCAATGAAAAACTGTGACATTCAGGCAACTGTTTGCCATCCAGCTTGAGATTCAGGTAAGCAGAGATTTGTGCTGAATCCACTGTATCAGAAGGAAGGGAAGGAGAGAAGGTTTGTGCGCCATCAGTGTAGCAGTGATGAGATGGACTATGTTAGGAGATGACAGAACCAAGAGACAAAGAGCAGAACCCTGAGGGACATCTGTACTGAGGTTATGTGGTCTTGAAGCGGCGTCCCCCCCATGTAACTTAGAAGGAGCAACTATCAAGATAGTTCACACAAGTTGAGTGCTGTAGTGCAGATCCCCAAGGCAGTCCGGGAAGACAGTAGCAGGTGGTGGACAACTGTTTAAAAAAAAGATGCAGAGAGGTTGAGGAGGACTAGAATGTAGGAGACAGAAGCCACCTTTGCAGAATGGAGCTCCTCGCGAAATGCAAGGATGGCGGTCTCTGTTGAGTGGCCAGCCCTGAAGCCAGACTGGAGAGGGTATAGGAGGTCATTTTGAGTGTGAACAGCTGTAGAGTCGAAGGAAAACAGCACATTCAATGGTTCAGAGATAAAGGGAAGAAGAGAGGGGACAGTAATTTTGGACGAAAGACGGGTCAAGAGTCGATACTGGTGGGTGGGTGGCATGAGATTGTTTCAAGACAAGACTGCAGGGACCCATCCAATAGACAGGGATGGATTGGAGGATGCCAGGTGTGATGGACTGTGGGAGAGAAGTAGGGATGGGATCCACTGGTGTAGGTAGATGGTAAGACAGCAGGTCTTAACAGAGGTCAGTAAGAGGAGAAAATGCAGAGAGGGCAGGGTTGGTGAGTGAAGAGGGGAGATGACAGATGCAGCTTCCACATCGAAGAAGGTGGCAAAGCCATCTGCGGTAAGGGTTGAGGGAGGTGGGGGTGGCGGAGGGTTGAGGAATGTGGAGAAAGTGGAGTACAGTTTGTGTACATAAAGGATAATTAGTTATCAGCCCTGATAAAAGTTAGCCTCAGCAGCAGTGACAGAAGATGAAAATCCCGAGAGTGGCAGCTGGACAGGTAAGGAGAGTCACTGGATTAGAGTCATTTTCTCCCTGCCGCCCAAAATGAGGTCCTGTTGGCAAAGAGGGTGTCAGATAGCTTGAAGTGGGCTAGGAAAAGGTTCCAGATCTGCTGAATAAGGGGACAAAGAGAATGAAACGTTGAAGACAGAGAAGAGAGGAGTACGAATACAGCACTATTAATAACTAGTGAGAAAGGGGAAGAACAGAGAATATCTAGGAAAAGGAAACGGTTCTGTTCTGCTTTCCTGCCAGAGAGCAGGGGAGTGTGGGGGAAGGAGAACGTCGAAGAGGGGGCCTCTGGGGCTGTAGTGTTGTCTGGGGCGATTCATGTTTCAAGTGAGGGCAACAGACTGGAGGGAGAACAGAGAGGTGTAGGATGAGATGAAGTCAGAATTACAAATGGCCGACTGGCAGCTACAGCTCCACAGGCCCCCTGCAACCATAAAGCTGTCACAGGGTTGGAGAGAGTCCTGTGCCACATATTGCAGCAACGGGGGTGTGTCTCCTGAGGGAGGGGCAGACTGCAATAAGGAGGAAGTGCATAGCAAGGAATTCTGTTAGCAGCACACAGCACTACTGCACGGTGGCACCAACCTCATAACATTCCCTCAAGGCCTACATCACAGCTGAGAGCATTCACAAACTAGTTAATGAGCAGCTGGGCCACAACAGCATAAACATTAGCAGCAAAGCATCGACAGCGACAACAGTAACAGAACAGTGCCCAGAGTACTAAAGGATGGAGCTCCACCTTGTTGAGGAAGGGAGTCCACCCATCAGGACAGCCCCCAGGCGGGACAGGGGACGCAGGGGTAGGCGGAGGGGTGGCTGTGACGTTGACTCTTTTGCAGACATAGGGCAGATCTGTGTGGCACTTCTGGTCACTCCATTCCCCTGTGCAAAGTGATTAAACTGTTAAGCCAACATATTTTGAAAGGATCACTCCTCATAATAAGAGCACATTGACTTTTGTGCCTATTAGGGATGTGACGGTATGAAAATTTCATGGTATGATAATCATACTACTCAATATCACGATTTTTGGTATATCACGGTATCAGGTTTTAAGCTAAAAAAAAATAACACAAAGTTTACAACTCGATCTGTTTATTTATGGCTCTGCAGATTTTTTAAAACCATTCTAATAGAAAAATAAAACAAAAATGCTCCTTGTAATTGTATATTTCAAATAATAAAAATCCTTTTTCCTGAATCCAAAGTGAGCCCACACGGATGAACAAGTTTGCTTTTTGGGGGGATATAATTCTTCATTACGGTCGGTATCAGAATCAGCATGCGACTGCAAACGGGGATGCCGTGTAGATGTATAACAGCTAGCTAGCCAGCGTTGCCAGATGGGAAATATTAAACTATCGTACCAGAGGCTTAAAATTATCTGATTTTAAATAAAATTATCATACACAGCCAAAAAAGAGAAATCAGAGGTGTAAATATGTGATTTCACAAAAATAGCGTATTTATTGTAAGCAACAACTTTGTTTGACACGCCTACTCACATACTTCAGCCAATGAGTGCAATACCAACAGTCACAAAGTGGAGAAAAACATTTGCACACCACATACGCTGCGTGGAAGCAGGCAACTTCCTGGACCCTACTCAAATGAACGAGACTCACTAAAAAGTCTGGTCTACGGATAATGTCAAATTATTATCCCACAACTAAATCGCAATGGCTCAAACATGTAATCGCTACAATCATTACATTTCATCAGCATGGAAACAACAGTTGTATAAGTCATCAGTTTTTTTGAAATGGCGAAATTATTGTACATTTGGGCACTGGTTTAAAAAAAAATTAGCTGCATTAAAATTGCTTTTGTCACGTGGTTTACTATCACGGTATTTCGTTACGTTTATGACAGTACTATTTTATATTCAAATTGTTACGGTATACCATCATACCGGTATACCGTCACATCCCTAGTGCCTATACCTTTGTAGCTGAGGCCTGTATGCTAAATGTAAACTGAAGATTAAAGCACCATCATAAATAAATAGGACTAATCTGTGAGCAGTCCATCATGTTCAAACATCTTCACCCAAACTTCACTATAACTATCTGAAAATAATCATAAAATAATCTGCAATGCAAGAGGTTGGTTTTTTTTTGTGGAAATGTTACAGATGCTTGCAGCTGTAGTATGACAGTAGGTAAGCAGAATTCATGTCCAGACAAGTAAAAGATTCCCTCGCTGAATCCTTAGATCTTCCACTAATCACATAACCTCATATCTCACCTCTGGTGGCTGTCATGGAAACACACTTGCGGTCCCTGCTGACTGGGCGTGGTCTGCCTGGGGCCCAGGACACATAATTGAGCACAGAGTGGTCGGACCATCGGAAACGCCCATCATTTTCATTGGTGTTCAGACCCACCCACCATTGCTGGCCTGCGACTTTGGACAGCTGAGAAGAAAAACACACAGCTAGTCACAAGGTCAAGGCAGGCATGGTAAACAAACAAAATACATAGACAAAACAACTCAAGCAAAGCACTTTCACCAGAGTTGACAGAAATCAAAACGAGAAGTACACATAAACAAAAAAAACAAACAATCAATCTCAAATGTTAGTTGAAGCTTAGCGGTAAGATAATGGAATTTTCTCATTCTTATTCAATCCTAATCCAACTCTTGACATTACACACAATTAGCATGCTAAATCAAATCAGTTCATACTACAGCGAATCCAGTCATTTTAGTAATTTTAAAATAATAATAAACGTATTAAATGCATGTCGTTGCTGCATTGTAGGCTGTACAGAGAGAACAGAACCTCAATTGGCTCAAGTTGGCACAACTTAACAACCGGTTTGTTCTGGTGCTGGCGCCCCTAATGGGCCTTCAAAGCTCACCAGCGGTTGGCAGGAAGACGCACCTTACGCGTGAGCTGAGTGAGGAAGCTCTGCTCCTCAGGGGAGTGCACGGAGGCCAGGGAGGACTGAAACCAGGAGCAGATGCGCTGGGCCTGGTACCAGGTAGAGCTGTGATCAAAGAACTTATAATCCGCCTGCTGGAACGTCACCCACTCCTTACTGCTTGAGTCTAACCAAAGGCATTTGAAACACAGGTGAACAGATGGTTTGGGTTATAAACACAAAAAAAAACGGAAGCAAGATGTTGTTTTTTTGAAAGCAGTTCTTAATAAAATGTTAAAAGGTCACTGACCTTCTTCAACCTCTGGCTCCTTCTCCTCAGTTCCTTAAAACACAAACAAATCATATGATTACATGTTATTATGTCTGGCAGATTACATAACAAGCAGAGATATTTTGTACAGAGTGGTGGTGCTTCACCTTTGGGGATCTTGCAGATCCAGTCGAGCTCGGTCTCACATTGCATTGCTGACCACTGCATGGATCCCAGGTCAGCCACTGCACACTGGCCAATATCCTGCTCATAGTAGTAATGGCCAAAGTTGTGGTAGGAGAACTGTGGGAAATGAGATGAAGGGGAACAAATGAGAATTATTGATAATGACAGAGGGACAAGGCGCAGAGAATGAGGGGATCTTACAGATGTGCTGAATTAATAAATGAAAAGGTATTCATTTAAACAAAGGAAACACATTTCCAATAAACCAATGGAAAACGTGTAAATTAACCAATGGAAAAATTGTCAATCATGTAGGGTTAGGCATACTGCCGTCACACTATTTTCTGTTACTCTTTATTTTGGCACACAGCTAACGTCATCCAGTGGCAGTAGGCAGTATCTACAGGGGATTTCATAAAGGCAGAAGGGGAAGAGTGAGCAGCTTGGACAATTGCAAGGGAGGGCTGTTTTTTTGCGCGTGGCGCTCTGTTCTTTTTGATACAGTGTATCATTGTTTCTCAGGTTGCTTTGGAGGGCGAAAGAGTAGAGCAAGTGTGTGACCTCTCTCCACTGCCTGTTACTTCATGTTCAATCCACACCTGCACCCTTTGTGCTGTCACTATCAGCAGGGGAGAGGGATTTTCACGTTCTTGTTTTCTGAAAAAATGACAAATTAAATAAAAATAAAAGAAGACAAAAAGTGAGCAAAAAGTAAGAAGAGAACTGACCTGTGGGTATGAGACGCAAGATTCTGGTGAGTTCCCACACCCCAAAATGTACTTTACCTCATGTCCAGTTTGTTTAAATAATTTGCAGAAGTTGTGGTCACCATTGAAATTGCTGATTTATACGCAAATTCATCTCAGCAAAGAAGGGCAGAACTTTCAAAGTAGCTAAGCAAGCAAAACAAAATCAAACAAGTCTGCCTTATTGGGCACAGTATTTTTGCGGCAGCCTATTTCATTAACAGATGAGATCACACATCCAACTCACTCCAAGCCCGTCGCTCCACTTCCAGCTGCCCTTGTTCATAGGGTTCCTACGGTTCAGCCCAATCCATAACCAGTGCTGCTCCAAGTCTTCTGACTCCCTGTGAGGAAGTCAGGTTTCACATTCACGACTGAAACCAGTAACGCAAACCTAGGCCTACCTACTGGTGTTTGTCATACGGGCACCCTTTGGCTCATTGAAGAAATTTAAATAGTTATGGTAGCAATCAGAGCAAGCCAGTGGCCAGGTGATGAAAATTTGACACCAACCCAAACGTCTCGTGGAGGATCTGTGAGACAAACTGGTCCTCCTCGAAGTTGGTGATGCTGAGCAGATGGGAGCCGTGTTTCTTACAGTAGAGGTTAGCCTGCAGCCAGCTGAGTTTCTCGCCCACCTGGGAAGAGTGGTAGACCTGGGGAAGGAAAGGGAAGGTGTGCTAAGAGAGAGACGAAGGAGAGGCAGCGAGCACAATTTGGATGTGAAACTGACAGGGCTGCCTTCTCTTCACAGCAGGACGCTTTCCCTGACCGCATAGACATGTCTGACACCAGCTCTTACACTTTATGGCGGGAATCGGAGTTAAAGGAACCTCAGAGGGAAGGAGGGGGCAGATACTGTGTGAAAGCAGTGTGTGTAAGACCTTGTAGCAATGGCGCAAGGTGCTGCTGCTCTTCCATCCGCGGGGGCAGGTTCCCGTCAGGCTCGGTGTGGGGAGCGGGGCAGGTGGTTCGGGGCTCAGGGACGCATCCAGGTTTGAGCGACAAATTAATTTGGCCCGGGTGGAGCAGTCTTTGACCTCCCACAGTCCTGTGGCAAAGCCTGTTGCCAGGGCAACACAGCCACCTTTGTCCAGTCCTGAGGGTTGAAAGAGGGAGGAACATAAGTACGTTTGAAATTGCGAGACATTTGACTTTCTGAAAAAAACGGTCCATTTGGATTGACAGACTGACTAAATAGACAGATGGTGGCAGACAGGAAATGACTCCGCTGTTAGAGGCCTACCTGGTTGGTCTCGGTTCCAGTTTGTGAAGGTGACCTCATCACCACTGAGCCAGTGGAAGGTGCCAGTGTTGTTCTGGTCATTCAGGGCTGTCCAGAAGTAATCATCGACCCGTCCAAACACCAGGCTACTCACAAAGGCTTGCTCAAACCTGGTGTTAGAGCCAGCAAGAGTGATTAACAAGACTGATGAGTGGCACATGTTCAACTTTAATGGAAATGGTGAGCAATTATTCACTGAACAGAGTGAAGTGAAGGAGTGCAGGGCTCAGTGTCAAGGGCACCATATGGGGGGGTGTGGGGAGGACTTGACAGAGGGCCTGAAAAATTGTGCTGTAATTGTGCAGGGATGGGGTTGCCGGGGGTGGTGACATTTTTTCATGGGGCTCAAAATCCCTGGAGGAGCCCCTCCTCACTGCTGTCAGTACAGATGTGCTGCAGATAATGCTTCAGTCAGGCTGCTGCTGCACATTCAAACACTTATCAAATAGAGGAGGAATTTACAATCATTGTCTAGTAATGGCTCAGATTATGTTCAGTGGAAAAACAAACATCTGGACACAATCAGTAATAAATTCAGCGGCCAACTATAAGGGAACCATAAGTACAGCGTCACGATCATTTCCAGACTTTAAGCCTAGGATATGGTTCGTTTGAAGTCCCAAGACTAGAATGTTTCACATACACTGCATGTTCTGAAGACTCACCTGTTGGTGACAGTTACAAGGGTGGCCTCATCAGCCATGCATGCTTTCCTTGCTTCCTCATATGGCATCGACTCCTCGCCCACAAAGTAGCAGGAAGGACTATGCCATTTCCAGCCCTGACAGAGACAGGTAGGTTAGAGGGGGCGCGCAATTTGCAGAATTCACCTCAAACTGGTAAAGAGAAAGCCAAAACAAAGACATTGAAATGAGCAAATCAACTGAAACTGCCTGTTAGCTGGGGGATGAGGGTAGCCTTAAAACGCAAAATATTTCCCACTCACATGGCTTCTAATATTAGAATAGAATAGGAAGCGGCAAGCTGAGACACAGGAAGTCATGAATATGTGCAGCAGACGTGTGTAAAAACTTCAATCATAAGGTCAGATGAGTGCTTTTATCCAATAGCAAACTTTCATGCAAGTGTTTCTGGCAGCAGGAAACACACAAGGTACTCCAGCTGTGTGTGCTTTTGCAGTTGGGGGGAGACAGAGGGAGAGATTGTGAGGTCACATGATCCCCACATTTCCTCCTAATGAACTCAGGATGACCCCCTCTTGAGTAGCAGGAAAGGCCATTTCACGTTCATTCATTACACAGAAAGCACCAGATGTAACACAGAAAGACGGTTTCGTCAGGAACACATTTAAAAACATTTTTAAACTGAGCATCAAGAAAAGTTGCTGGTTTCAGAATTGTTCTCACAGAAGTGATGGCAAAAACGATTAATTGCCTGAGGGATGGGCAAATCTCTTAAAATCATTAAACGGTTACATAGGGCATAAAATGCGTTTACACTTTTAAATCATGTGGTTCATGGGGGTGGGGGGAACGCTAATTTTGCCAAATTTCAATTTAAACTAACAAGCTACCTAAACTATAGTATGAGCTTTGAAATTCAAAGTTGCAAAAGCAGCCACAAAGTGGACTTCGAGAACAAAAACAGTGGCCAATATAAAAGTACAAAAATTGAAAAATGCTTGATCGATAGTACAAAACAAACAACATCAAATGTGTTGAAAGGATACAACAGTCGGCCAATAAGGTGTTGGGTTTACTGAATCTTTACACAAATATAAATGTTCTATAAAATATAAAAAAACAGGCAACAGATATATTAATATGTTTTACATAAGTAACAACAAAGAAAAAATAAAGAAAGCTAGTAACACAGCTGGGTGATATGGGTGATGACTTTTTTACTTAAATAAAATAATAATTTACAAAAAGGTGTTTCGTGTTTACTCAGTTTCCCTTTGTCTAATATTACATTTTGTCTAAAATCTGAAACCATTCAGTGTGACAAACAGGCAATAATCAGGAAGGGGGAAAATACGTTTTCAAGGAACTGTATGTATCATATACAATATGAATTCTCTAGCATACAGAACACCCAGAATGAATGCACCGACAGGACTTCTTGTCACATTTACTGAGGAGCTAAGTATGACCTGGCCTACGTCTGATATGCTAATAAAATTCATTTGAACCAAAAAGCAATACAATAAACGGAAGGAGCCTTCACAGTATTTAACTTTAGATCAATAGAGTTTGGGCAACAGAAGGAGTGAAAAAGGGATACAGAAGACTGAAAGTGTAGACAAAGAAAGAGAGGGCAGACATGACACTATGGTGAGATGGTATGCAAAAACAGTGTGACAGAAAAAGAGAAGGGTGGAAAGGCAAGAGGGACAGAGAGACCATAGTCACAGAGAGCAGACGGAGGGGAAAAGCAAGAGAGAGCAAAGAGAAAAGACAGGAAAGAGGGTGGTATTAGATGGGTTTACCAGATGTCCGCTAAGCGGTGTTTGGGTATGTGTTTTTTTGGGAGGAGAGGAGGTTGCTGGCTGACCTCTGGGGCCACATAGGGTGATTCATGCAACAGCTCCAGACAAGAAAAGCAGGAGCAGGGGGGCAACAGTTGTTCTCAATTATTTACAATTTAGTTGGAGGGCCGGTGCTGACTCCAAACAGCTGGAACAGCAAATATGGCAGGGTGACTCTGCAGAAAGCTCTAAATACAGACTGTGTGGAATGACAGGAGAGAGGGAGAGACAAAGAGAAACTCACTGACACACTCACAAACACACGCACAGACACACACTCACAGACACACACACACACACGCACACACAAACACACGCACAGACACACACTCACAAACACGCACAGACACACACACACATGCACAGACACACACCACGCAAGACACAACACACACACGCACAGACACCACACACACACACAGACACACACTCACAAACACCACACACACACGCACAGACACACACACACCACAGACACACTACAAACACACCACAACACACAGACACACACAGCACAGACACACACTCACAAACCCCACACAACACGCACAGACACACACTCACAAACACACTCACAGACACACACTCACAAACACACGCACAGACACACACACACACACACGCACAGACACACACTCACAAACACACACAGACACACTCACAACACACACACACGCACAGACACCACACACACGCACAGACACACACTCACAAACACACGCACAGACACACACTCACAAACACGCACAGACACACACACACATGCACAGACACACACACACGCACAGACACACACTCACAAACACACGCACAGACACACACACACACACACAGACACACACTCACAAACACACACACACACACGCACAGACACACACTCACAAACACACGCACAGACACACACTCACAAACACACGCACAGACACACGCACAGACACACACACACGCACAGACACACACTCACAAACACATGCACAGACACACACACACACGCACAGACACACACTCACAAACACACGCACAGACACACACTCACAAACACACGCACAGACACACACACAGACACACGCACAGACACACACTCACAAACACACGCACAGACACACACTCACAAACACACGCACAGACACACACACAGACACACGCACACGCACAGACACACACTCACAAACACATGCACAGACACACACACACACACACACACGTACGTCTCAACATAAACATAACACTCCAGTTTTAAAGTACAGATGGACAAAACATATTAAGACACAGAACAAATGAGACTGGCGTAGAACCCGATGTGAGATTATAACGGAGCAGACGGAGAGCGTACCGTTTTGCAGCCATGGTCCTGTGTGCCTTCAATCTTCTGAGCCTGCTTCTTACAGATGGAAGGCAGGGACAGATTACAGGGACTGTCGTTCCAGCGCCCATCCTGGACACAGAGAGATTAAACAGCGTAAGTACTTCTGATGACCAAAGCAGGCCATTCATACCATCAAAGTGAACGCACAATAGCGCATTAGCCTATTCTAATGCAAAAAGGTACGATAATCTCAAAATACAGGGAAGCAGAGCTCTTTGATGTACGCTGCCAAAAAAAAGACCCAAAACCCACCACAAAACATCCAGAAAATATCTGGCGTGCATTTATCAGGTTTTGGATGTTTTTGGGAATGGGAATTTATCCGTACAATATCCACCCACTGTTTGTCCTGACCCCGTCATGTTTACAAAACAAAACGTTCCACGTTAACACTAAAACAATGACGTCAGCTATTTAGGTCATTCCTTACTGAATTAAATTATTATGTAATTATTTCAAAAATACATATATAATTTTTTTTTTTTTTTTACTTTTTGTTGACAAGCTGTAATCTTAGTGACTGCCTTTACACGCCGCATATTTTTCAGAGATTTACAGTCCCTAACGCTGTTCTGTTAATTAATACGTAGTTCTGGTAACAGTGCCTGTTTCTGGTAATTATATGTTACAGTTTCAAATGGTTTCAAATATGCACTACATTTTTTGTTTTGTTTTTTTTAAGAAAATATATATTTAAAACTAGGTTGCAAATCATTTTCAGGAACTGTTAAGAGCCTTACCCTTCTTTTCCTGGTATGAAATCTAATTTATAATAAAATCTTTTTTTTTTGGGATACAATGAAAAAACATTTCAAACTTAAAGGTCAATTGACCGCAAATAAGAGTTAAGAGAAATGGGAAATAACTCACTGACACTGAAAAAACACCTCCATTTTAAAATGGAACATGATACAAATATCCCATTAAATATCAAATGTGCAAGATAAATCTTCTCACACAACACTCAAGTAGGACATCATGTTCTTGTTAAGAACTGCCAAGACATCAATATCAAATAATGAAATATACTTATGGTAAATAATATACTTGTGGTAAACTTAATGAGAGATTTATTGCATACACCATGCATACAACCATTTCCTAAAATAGAGAGAAGCCAAAGCTCTGACTCTTACTCAGAATGAGGAAGAAGCTGGGACATGCCATTCTACTCCAGCATTCCAAATTTACTCCAACATAACTTTTCAATTTGCCTAGCAACTGTGGAATCTTGCCAAACATTCTGTCTGTATAGGAAGTTCCATACTGGCGGATTTTACATTCGTGGAATATCCAAGCTTGGAAGTAGAGGGGAGAAATGTGTGGAAGTGCAACAGATGGCTAGCAGGCCCCGCTCACCGGACCCCAGAGCGTAACGCAATCCTCCTGGGTGTTGCGGAAGTTATTGGGCTCAAAGGGGTGCCAGTAGGTGAAGATGACGGGGGTGCGGTCTGACCACTCGAAGTTCATCTGCATCTTGGTGTCGTGGAGCCCGATCCACAGCTCGTCCACGTCTGAGATACGGAAAAAGAGCACACAATCCGATGGAATATTCTGAGTATGTTGTGAAAGGCTGGCAAGACTGGTACGTCATTAACATAGCGGAATGGGAGACTGTATAAAATATTGACTAGATTGTACATTATATCTTATATTCCCAATAAAATAAACTGGTAGGCTTCACCATTGTTTCTAAAATGGCAAAGGAACACTGGGACATACATTCACTATTTCTGTAAATGCACTTTAAGTGGATCTCAAAGTCCTGGAATAATATCCTGTCAATTTAATTGTAAAATAACAACAAAACCAGGTCTGCTCATAATCGATTTAAATGAAGTGTCCCGTTGCTAATACTTTCAACTGTAGAAGTTGCTTAACGGGCAGGGAATTAAAGGGAAGACACCCACTGCCATACAAAGAAACTTGCAATGTTCTCCCTATGTAGAGATTAAATGCAGTTGCAAATGATGGGGAAGGTGTGTCTGAAACTGAAAACACCAGCACTGGACATATTTCAACCAGGGGGTGTTTTGGAGATCTAATTAAGGGATTAAGGGTCTTGAGTGGACAGACCCTGAAAAACGTCAAAAACTAGCATAGAGGTCACTGATAGGGGTGCGCATGTCGATGTTGTATGTTCACATCATTGCGCCTTAAACTACGGGTTGAAGGCGGGATGAAGATCAATTCAGCCACTTCAACAGCTACCTGTGCGCCGATGCTTTTGGCAGACTGGAGGCGCTCGTGAGACCACGCAGACCTGTAACCACGCATTAAAGAGCTAAACTGTCTTTCACCACTGAATTCGATTAAGACCCTTTCTTTCCTGAACGCAACTGGAAGCAACAGGCAGCGAACAGAATTTTGATTAAAGAAGAGAAACAGAAGCATTCTTCGTGGTGCATAATGTATATCTGTCTTGTCAACAGCATTCTTGAAAATCAAGGAAATGTGTTGGGGGGGGAAAAGAAGAATGAGGCTGGGACTGGGGGAGTGGCAACAGGGGGGACACAGGGGAAGGGGAGCAGACCAGGGCTAAGCAGTCCTCCCCCTCACCTTTCTTCAGGTTGCGGATGACGAACTCCAGCTCGGGCAGCGTGTGGATGCTGATCAGGTTGGCGTCCGTCCTCTGGCAGGTCTTCTGGGCCTCCTCCCAGTCCTTCTTCTCCGCCGTCAGCCTGTAGCAGCCCGTCTGGAAGGCCTGCCACCCCACGTCACACTCCCTACGGACGTCGTCCGACCACGAGTCTGTCACAGGAAGAGAGGCGCGGGGACAGCGCAAGAAGGGGAAGTAAGGTTAGAACACCAAAACTCAGAAAGCCCAAGGATATAGAGCGAGGCAAAAGAGCGAGAGAGGGAAGTTTAGAAAGGGGAGCAGAGGTGGAGAGGTGCCCCATCAGTTTAGGTTGCACCTGTAAATACTGTATGTCCTCGTACGTTTCGACACCGCCCGTCCCAGGCCACAGGTACGGGGCCATCAGACAGACAGGGGCTTACCGGTGCTGAAAGGGTCCAGCGTGGCATTGGGCCTCTTCTTGCAGACGTAGGGCATGGCCGCGCCGCACTCGCGGTTCTGCCAGCGGCCGGACGTCTCGGTGCGGATCACCGCGCAGTTCTCCTCCTCGCTGTGGTTCGGCTGATCTGCAGCAGGGACATGGGGCGGACTTAAGAACCTCTTTTATTGAGACTATCCCCAGCCTTCCACAGGAAAAGGATAAGCCATTCTCAGAACAATAAGCCTGGCAAAATGCCAACACTGCAGCAATGGAATTTCTCATAGCATACCATTCACAGGACTAACGTAAAAGAAGAGTTCAACCAAAATTTGAGAACATAAAACGGCAATAAACACATTAAATTAGCAGTGCTAGCATTTTTCTTCTTCGTCTTCATCTTACTATTGCTATTATTAGTGAAATTGTGGCATTGCACAGTAATGTGTCATTAATTTCATGCCCGCTTTCTCTTGATCTGGAACAGTCCTACCATCACTGCTCTGACGTTACAGATACATTTTTCTGTACAAAAATAAACATTCAAGCTTATAAACTGGTACAGCTCATTTTCACTATAAATACACTGCAGTGAAAATAACTAGTGTTGCTGTATATTACTTCACTCCTCCGCTTGCATGTTCAGGCTAATTATGAACAGTCATTTTGGCTCAAATGAGAGCTCAAATGCTGAGGAGAACATGCATTTATTTAAATGTCTCTAAACTTAAGGTCTCTTGGATAAGAAAAGAAGGAAAATACAGGAGGTCCTACAAACTTCTGGTCTCATTTATTAGTAATGTTGTTTCTCTAATTAAATACTGCTGCCATGCAAGACAAATTGTGACTTTCAAGAATAAGGTTACACCCGTTGAGTGAGATATTAGTATTATGTTTCATACTGCCTCACTCAAAGAAAGTTTTCCATTTCTAAAAAAAAAAACTACAACTGAATGGATCATTATTGCATTCATTTGTAAAATAATACACAGCATCATTTTGCTTTGTCTTATTAATGTATGAAAGCCAGAGTTTTGGTTAGATTTTACAGTCAGTGTATTACAAAGATGTGATGAGGGATGAGCTTTTCAGAAGTTTTTATAGTTTTTCTGAGCCTGGTTACTAGCGACACCATTTTTTACTGTTGCTTGTCATCGCTGATATGCCGAAGGTCTTTGTTGAAGCTCCACGATGGCTTAATTCACGCATCTGGCACACTGTCACTTTGTTTTAAGGCACAATGCAGCATTTTCTCTTCTCTATGACAGTGTTGTATTAGCTCACTAAGGCAAATTTAAAAATACAGAAGGAAACTGTTCTAAGGACGGTCACATGGCCCATAAATCTAAAGCATGTTCTCTCAGGCCAGTGGCTTGCACCACGGTCCTCAATTGAATCTTTACAATGTCAGTCCCAACTGACCAACTGGGCGATGCAAAACTGGCCATACAGTAACTTCAGATGAAGAAGGACTGACTGCCCTTCGGGTCCTGCAGTCTGCTTGACCGACCAGACCAAGTTAGACAATTAGCACAGCGCTCGGATGCGCCAACCGCAAATAACACCGCACGCGTTTCGTCGAAAACTGGTGTTAATCGGTGCTCCAACAAACTCATAGAGGACGCTCCACTGACAGGACAGGCCTACAAATATGAATTCCTGATTGACAATAGGACAATTCCAGAATCTTACCAAACAAAGCCACAAAAATACAGCCGTATTTAATACGCTCTCCCACACTACATACAGCTATCAAGCAGTTCAGATATTTTTGCAGAAGCCGTGTGAAAGGGGTAATGGTGTTGAAGAAGTCCTAGCTTAAAGGTCTGATGGGAGGAGCTTAGCCCTTACCTGACTCCCAGTGCAGGAACTTCAGTGGCGAGTTATCCGCCCACTGCCAGCCCCCGTTCATGTCCAAGTCATTCAGGCCCATCCACAGTGAAGCACTGTACCCAGTTAAGAGACCTGCACACACACAAAAACAGCTTTCAGATCCATTCAGGCTTTGCCAAGATATATGTCAAAACGAGACGAACAGCTACTATTTGTGACTGTTCATCTTTACTCATATTGGCCAAAGATAAAATGAAAAATGAAAGCACAGGAATTGTTTCATTAACAATTGCCCCTGAAGGGCACCAGAAAGAATGCGCTCGGCTGCGTCCATAAATGTCTGTCTGCACACGTCTTTGCGCATTTGCATGCGTCTAAGTGTGTCAGTTAATATCTGTGCGTGCCCTTACATAACCGCGCATGCCCTTACACATCTGTGCATGACTGCTCCCCTCTGCCCTCTCACCGTTTATGTAGGTCTGCTCGTGCAGCTCCGTGATGCTGAGCAGGTCTGCCCCCTGCTGCTGGCAGCTGACACGCGCCTCGTTCCAGGACAACGTGGACTGGAAATTGAACTGGTAGCAGTTTTTGGTCAGCGGGTCAATGTCCCAAAAGGTCTCGCAGCCATCACCTGAGAGGAAAAAAATGACAGAGAGAGAGAGAGAGAGAGAGATGGAATAAAAGAGGATAGAAATGTGAGAAATGAACACAGATGAACACAGGTGCGATGTACTGAATTAAATTTTCCTGGAAGTCCCAAAAAAAAAAAGAGATAAATAACCACACTCCATCTAATATTTTTCATAAAGAGTAAGTTTATTGGAGGAGTGCATCACTCCATTAATTTTGCTTATGAAAATATGCTATACATTAAAGGACAGTCCATCCCGGTACCACAAGTGGACTCACTCTTGATAGGACAGAAGCCCCAGCGCTCGTCCTGGGTATAATCGTAGGTGGTGGCACACCACAGGTGCCCATCCTCACGCCCAATGCCCGTGCAGCTGTGGAACCACTGGCCATCGTAGAGGAAGGGGAAGTTGCAGGGGCGGCCATGTGAGTTACCTTGGATAGTGTAAATGTCTGGAGGCAAGAGAACATTTTCAGTCCCAGAATGCTCTTGTGGCATAAGCTAAAGTTCTATTTCACAAGGAGGTGAATATAATCCCTCTTCAAGCTCACTTCTTAAAATTTCTAATCAATTGCCTGTCAAAGGTTGATGTTAACTTTTCCTCTGTACAAGTTTTTCCTAACATATAGCAAGAATGGCTAGACAAAAGTTACAGTTTTTTATCTGGCCACAGTCACATCCAAAACAAACATTTTACCCTCTTTAACTTTCAAGAAAGTTCTAGTTTGGAGGAAATTAGCTTTGGGGCATTTTTCTTGGACTTGAAAGAACTTTTATTTTGAATAACCGTGAGCCTAATCTCCACACCTGGGCGCTATGCCCATGGGATTGCCAGAGTCGCTGCTGCATTCCATGAGACTGCAGAAGGGGAAGAGAAGACTAGAGGGGATGTAAACACTACTCATCACCCTTGAAAAATGGAAAAATTCGCTTTTTCCACAGCTCACAGAATCCGTTGAAAACGGGAGGGAGGAGAACCAGGAAAAACTGAAATGGCATGTGGTTACAGAGAATTCCCAACATGGCTTGCGATCTCAAGGCTCTTGTAAAGCTATGGCATTTATAAATTATATCAATGTCATTTATCATTGAAGCCTCCACGAGAAAACGGAAAGCTTCATGGGGAGGAAGTCATAAAAATATCTTATTGCTCATGACAATAAAGCAAAAACAGATTTTTTTCCCTTAAAGAGGAGGACTAGGAAAGTGGGGGAAAAAGAGACAGGGAGTCATTTTTTTCCACAAGATGTCTGGTTTTCATTTTGGTTCATTCACGGTAAAACTTGAAGTAGTTCACTTTAAGCGCTGCCAAATGGCTCACATGCAAGACACCTTAGATTAGAGTCACACTCTGATCTGACATTGCACAGATATCCTTCCAGGACTGAACTGAATGTAACGAAGCCGTTTTTAAATGTTGAAGCTGAGGAGTGCCGACACACATACGTTTAAACAGTTAATAAATATATAAGGTTTCCAGCACTGTCCTACTACTGTACCTACAGGATGTGCGAACAGAAAGACAGCCATCTTTAACCATAAAAACTGTCCTTCTCCAACACCGACATGCATTTATCAAGGGTGCTTCATGTCTGTCTGCCACTTTCACCCTCAGTAAAAGCCAGGTCTCACAGATACTCCGGCGGCGCTCTCGGCCTTACCGCGGTGCGACTTGGCGCACAGGTTCTGCTCCTCGCCGTGCAGCGCCCAGCCCTGCCTCTCGGCGGGCGCCGGCTGGGTGGGCTCCGGGGTGGCGGCGGCGGCGGCGGCGGCGGCGGTGGGAGCGGGGGCCTGGGGCGACGGCACGTAGTGGTCGAGGATCTCCAGCACCTGCTTGCAGTTCCAGCTCCAGCGCTCGCGGTCGCAGCGGTACGTGCCCAGCACCAGCTCGCTGCTGTTGCCGGCGACCAGGCCCAGGCACAGCGAGGACCCCACGTTGTACAGCCGCCGGCGGGACACCCACTTCCACTGCTGGCCGCTGCCCTCGCAGTCCGGCGACACGTGCAGGACCGAGTCCCGGAGACCCAGGCAGCCCTGGGTCCCCTTGTGGTAGAAGGCGAAGACGTCCGGGTCATGGGGCTCTGGGCAGGGGAAGCAGAGTCAGCGCGGTCAGGAAGGTCATAAAACAACAGAGAGCACACGCTGCCAGGTGAGGCCGTCCCAGGGGTATGTTTAGCAGGGTAGAAGTAGAGCATAATGGTTACGGTGAACTCAGCTTGTATGGTTGCGGGTTCAATTCCCAGATGGGACACTGCCATCTGGCTTTTAAGGTTGTGGGTTCAATTCCCAGATGGAGCACTGCCATTGTATCCTGGAGTAGAGCACTTCATTTAAATTGCTTAAGTAAATATCTAGCGGTATAAATGGATTGTATGTAAAGAATGCAAGCTGTGCAAGTCACTTTGGAAAAGAGCATCTGCTAAATGCCCAAAATGTGAATGTAACTGTAATGGGTTTCTGAGCAAGAGAAAGTAATCCATGCCTATATGGTGAATACAAATCTGCATATAATCAGCTGATTGTTCACGCAGAGCATGCCTCTGGAGATTGATGTTTATCACACTAGGCATAAGCAGCAGACATAAAGGCAGATATAAATCTTTATTTAGTCTCAAAAGTAGAACTTACAAACTCATATGAAAACTTTGGATACGAGTTTACAGGTTCAAGGACAAAGCCAGGAACTCAAGGAAAGAGTCTTCCAGGGAAGGGCAACACTCACACTGGCAAAATATATAGCCTAAAACACAACTTACTCTTGTACAAAGTGCTCGAACCATACAATCAGTACACAATGCACACAGGTGCCTTATGTTACAAACAAAAACTACAGAATACTCCAGAATACTGCAAAACATTCCACAAAAATGGTACATACAGCCAGTATTAACTCCTGATGTAAAGATTTTTCTGTGCGTGATCCTGAAGTCAGAATGTGTGAGCAAGAGTGGGCTACAGTTTGAAGCTTTTGTGAAACAACAGAGAAGGTAATGAAGGGTCCAGCAGTACCTGATGCAGTCTAATATAGTTCCAACCGATCGGAAGGGACCTGAACATGTGGAAGACTTAATACTATAAGCTGTGCATGTTGCCCTTGATAAAAGTAAAAGTGAGCCAAATGAATGACGAGGTGCACAAGCAGAACAGGTAATCTCTCTGCCCTAGGGATAAGTAATTATTCGCTTTTAAAGTTTCATATGTAATTAACACTGCCAGGCCGGGATGCATATGATGAGTTGGTAGTGCATACAAATGATTACACAGGCAAGGAAACACTATAGACTAGATATGGTAAGCAAGCCAAAATGACCATCTTATACTATTTGGTCCTAGCTTGGATCTGCGATGACTAAAAGGTCACAGCAAGGTTCCTAAAGGACTGTTCTCATTAAGTACATGCCTACAGCAGGCCTTCTGTTACATATGAAAGCTTGTACTTTTTAAGAGTGTGCAGGTTTAAGAGCGTACACAGACACAAAGCGATCCCACGGTAGAAAACCACAGTCACGGACTGGCGAACAGCCACAAAAGCTGGACCGCTAGAAACCAAACCCAACAGGCTTCCAAAACCAGGGTGGTTTCCCCACCCCAACCCCTCTTTTTCATTTTCTTTTTCATCTTAGGGTGATGGGAGGTTATAGCCAGGGATGTACGAGTAGGCATATAAGTGTGTGTATAAGCATTTTTGTACGAAGGAGAGAGAATGAAAGAAAAAACAATAAAGCAGTGGTGTTGCATGAACACTAAAATAAATAGAGGCTTTCCCTACTGAACTCGGGGGTCCGAAAAAAGAACAACAGAAATAAAGACCTATAGCATTCTTGGTCTCAGGCTCCTTGGTAATGGCAGAAAGTTGGAAGAGGAGAATTACTGGGATCTGGGCTTCAGACAGACCTTCCAGAGAGGGCCTTTATTGAACAGAGATACGGCAAATCGCACACACTGTGACAACTCTTCACTCTCAAGTTTACATTAAGAAAGGTTCTACAGGCTTGTCAGCAGTGTTACTAGGCTATCAAGTCTTGAAAAATGCACATTACTCAAATATGGGGGAGTATTTTAAAGCAGGCATATACAGACATGAAAACCGCATGGTGAAGAGCAAACGGAACCAGGGTTTCTTACACGTACGAGCTGCGTTGGCAGTATTTTGAACGGTATAATCACGCTTAATTACCATTTAGCCTAAATCCGTGAATCGTTTGTCACAACCCTATCGTTAAAATTGGAGTTATAAGATAAAAAATGGTCCACTGAAAGCTTGTTTATGACTTGCCAGTGATGCATCACTGGAACATCACTGACATAAGCAAGTATAAGAGAATAAAACATTATGACTACAAATGTTTTTATTAGAAAAAAGAGTCCCTTGATTCTGTGAAACAGTGTCTGAAGCATGGCCCTGTTGGCAAAGAACAGAGAGAACCAGCTGCAAAAGCTCCAAAGAGATCCTTAAACAAATATCAGGCTACAGAGAATATGGCTGCAGTTCTTTGGACTTACTCCTCAATTGCCTTCCCTGGATTACTTTAAGTGTGTAACCTGGCTAGTTGGTGCTTGTGCACTCGTTGATCAGCTGACGTGATCAAACTAAAAGAAAGGCTGCACTGTATTTGGAGTCCGCATTGACTCTGTAGTAAACGATGAAGCTTGTGAGCTCATCTCCAGTGAGAGGCCCAAACTGCACGAACTCATCAACAGAGGTCACAGGCGTGTTGTGCACAACATCAGAAGAACATCTAACACACTCCAGGGCATCTGCGTGGGAGACCCATCTGCACAATGAGCGCAATGGTGGCAATGGAGGCACAGCAAAAACACAAGCATCAAAGGCCATCATTCTCCACCCAAAATTGGAATTGAAATTGTTGCCCAAGGTCAACTTTGGATGACATTGACATCACACACCTTAACACAGAAACAAGCTTTTCAGATGCAGCTAAAACTCAACGAATGATGAAAAACAGATGAATAATTGTTCTTGATCACAAGGAACTTTAAATTCACTCACGCCACCATCTCCCTCTCACAAAATGTCAAATGTGATCAATATAATTTAGTGGGCCTATCACTTCATTCATCTCCATACGAATGTGGTCACACACCAAAATAGGCTATTTCATTTGGAATTGTGCTTTGTTCTTTAATATTGTTCATTTCTAGTTCTACCAATGAGTCTATTGAGTAAGATTCCATTGTTCTTTGGTAAAAATGAAAACAAGAAAATATAACTTGCAAACCACCACAAAATAAAATGCTTCAAAATCAAAATGCAATCAATTTTTAAAGTGCACACCACAAACCGCTTTGACCTGCCGATATATTTACTCCATTCCTACGGCCAGCCATCAGATACGGCAGAGAGATGATGTAATACAGCCGTGGAACATTTGGTCATACTCCAATTCCAGTGAGGTGTTTTATACATGGTAAAATTGGGCTTTCTCTCATACATGTCAAATCCCCAAATCCTGGGCAATTTCCCCTCATGATATGCATCACGCAAAGGATTCAACTGCTTTGCATGATTCACAGAGAAAATGATTCATTTTAGATCAAACCGTCAGGTAAATGTTTCAATGTCTCCTGAATATATAAAGTGTAATATATTTGGACTTTATTTTATGATGATGATGTTAAGATGATGTTGATGATGATAGTGATGATGATGATATAGGCTATGTCTAACCAGTGGGCACAATGGCCTTCTATGGCATTTTAGGTGCTGACACTGGATTAAGTTAATCTAATTGGATGTGCAATTTGAGATGTTCTGGATTATGTAATACTGATGCCGATAGGTAGTTTGATTCGGTCTTGATCTATTGATGTTGTTGATGTGTTGGTTGTTGTTGTTAATGATGTTGTGTTGTAATTTATGCTGCTATAACACATTTTTTACCTGCTGCCTATCCACACACACCCCCTTCCAAAACAGGGCCATAATGGAAATAAGATATTTGCTTTATTGTGTCTATCCTTGATTTTTTTTTTTAATAATGTGTATGAGAAGCTTGCTTCAGATGCATGTTTTTTCTTTTTAAAAATTATCGAATAAAATCAATCAATTTTCAGAGAAAAATACTAAAAAAAGAAGGCCAAGTACATTTTTATCACCATTAGAGTGCTTAAAGTGTCAGATTACATAAGAAAGCATGAGACAGAAGCTGAATCACTGTTCATTCAAACTTCACACTCAACATACGCCCCCAGCACATCAAGATCTACACTGGCTAGAGAAGATGAATATCAGAGACTAATTAATTCTTACAAGACTAAGCGCACACTGGAGTGTGTCCTGTCCTGATTCTCCCTGATTCTACACTGAGAGACCCAAATACACATTCAGAAAGGTAATTGAGCGGGGTTTTTTTGTTCTCATTTTTAGGACCCGGGTAAAAATGACAGTTCAGGTCAAACTTTGTCCACCGCTTACCCTGCAAAACACAACATAATGGCAATAATGGAAAAGGTAGTTTAAGATTAAGAAAACCATTTTAATGTCTTTTTAAATCCAATCTCCTCGTGTTGGTTTTACATTTATGCTCTCTAGGTTTACATAAAGTGATAGTTTACTTTCTGGGGTTTTAAAAAGTAGGCCTATAAAATTATATGGCGCAGACAGTTTTATTTTATTGAGAAATAAATTTATAGAAGTTACTGACCACCTTCTGGCTTTACAACGGCTGGTAGAAGGACAATCACAGGTTTGTGGTTTACAGAAAAAAAAAAAAAGAAAACACAACACACACAAACACACAAACGTCAAACACCAAAGCAGCTCAGACAGGAATTGTATGTATGTTTGTGACCCTATTAATCTAAACTTGATGTTTAATCTTATTTTCAGGTGCAACTTTTTCCAAACCAAAAATAAAAAGGTTTAGGCTGCCACACTCAACCTGAGACCTCTGTGCTGAAGATAATAAGTACTGCCACCATATAAAAACTGAGATTTATTTTTTTAAATGTTAATAATTGTGAATTAATCTGCCACTAGCTCCAGCCACTGGAAACATAATACAGCTGTACAAGCTGCTTTGGACTCACATTAAGTGTATTTCTTGTTCTGATCACAAACCCTCAAATAACGCTATACCAGCTCCTATGAAACCAGTTATTCATCAGAAACTTTTGCATCTAAAATATCCATAATTGTCCATAAAACCTGTCTGGGACAATCAGAAAAAATACACCAAATCCATCAAAACCCCCCAGAAAGTGAACTATGCCTTTAATAAAACTTTTGAGTGATTCATGATTGCTTCCTTTCGTTTTTGGATAGCAGGGGGTAAAAACACTGCATGCACCTTTTCTACCACAGTGTTTAAGTTACACAAAGCTAAAATGACCCCCCTCTTGCCCTTTGATTGGCTCAGCCATTGAATGCTCTTTGCTCATGGCCTGCCAAGATTTCACACTTAGAGTTGGGGGGACAACTCCAGAATGTTTGTTCATGACCAGCAGCAGGCAGATCTCCTGAGCCAGCCATCTCATTGCCAACAGACATCACAAAGTGCAGAGGCTTTTAGATACAAGTATGATTTTTGCTACAGTTTTATCTTTAAAACACTAGAAATAACAATCCACAAAATAACACAGAACTGTGTTTCCATTACAATGTCAAAAAAGTGTTTCAGAAAATTACCCTGCAGACTACAACCAAACTTTGTTTGTGGTAAAAGCTGTTGCAGAGAATAAATTGATCCATGTGACATCGGTGAGCATGAACCCTCAAAAACAAATTTTCAAAACAAATCTACTCATTTTCATTACATAAAAAGGAATGTTGCATTTACCATACATTGAATTATCATGTGAATATAAGCAACTATCATATATCTTGTTGCCTGGCTGCCTTTTTGTGTACGCAGCTCACTTTACGGAACCATGTCCACTGCTTGTGCAAGCCAAACTTTGACCCACTCAAAACTTCTGCCTGAAGCAGCACCTTTTTCTTGGAATTTGCCTACTCCACCCCAAACAGAGTCTGCTATAAGCACTGGGTTTGCAACTTGTGATTACTGGGTCATTACAAGTCTCCTTTAATCTGGCTTCCTACATTACCTCACATCTTTTGTTCTAAAAAGTATAACCTCACTTACATTTGGAAATTACACCTTACCTAGGGCTCAACAAGAAAAGTGTTTATCTTGATAGGCATAGTACAACACTGGACCTCGTGTCCGTTTTTGCTAATTTAGTTGCTAACCACCCCCTCCCCCTACACTTGTCCAAATATCTATCAAATGTGCTTAGTTGTCTTTGCTTCGAGAGACAAGGGGCAAACCTATGTGCGGTGGTTTTAAAATGTTGCATTTACTTACGAAAACCAAGTGAACCATTCCCTCTTATTAAAGAATGTGAACCAAAAAATGCTGAACAAAAAGTCCTATGAAACTTCATGAGGATAGTGTGGCATGTGCAGGGCCTTAAGGACTCTTGCAAACACAGGATCTCATCTTCAGATTCATAGTGAAACATTCAACATACATGCAGCCAAAATCCCTCACTGGCAGGAATCCAAAGTCAAACAATTCTGTAGCCCACCTGCTGAATTCCAGACATGTGGATCTTTCATAAGGTTGTGCAAGACTACCAACCACCAAGTCACAGGAACTATTTCACAGAACAAGTGAAAAATGAATTGCACCAACCTTTTTCTGTAAGCTCAAATTTGGCCCTTTAACTGCATGCTCAGCGTTCCTAAGCATACAGCTACCACATTGAGGCTTGTTAAGAAAATGTCTTATTGCAGGTACACCTGCTTTAAAAAGACCTAGACACATACATTCACCAATTAAGTCTGCCTAGAACAATGTGAGCCCCAGAAAGCACATTACTCTGTAATGAAAGTGATGTTTTTACTTGCATAAAACGTTGTTGGTTCAACCGAAACCTGAACTCTCCCAAAGAATTAAAAGTGAATATTTTGATGAGTGGGTGTTCTGAAATCTCTATTTTGATCTAGCCCTGGGGGTTCGTGTGCAATCCCAAATCCCAGCTCGGCTTGGGAAAACACAGCGGCCCTACTGCAGCTTGGCCCTGGTTTCCCGCTGCAGAGGGATGCTTCAACCTGTAGCCAAGAGCAACAGACGCAAAGGGCCAGGATGCGACTTCACGGGACCTGGCCACCGCCCACCGCCCCCTCCCCCTCAGCACAGGCCTATACTAGGTCATCCAGGTGGTAGCCTGCACCTCTAACAGCAAACATGAAGAGTCCCACAGTTTTGTTTAGCCGAGGGAAGCGAGCAGGGGGCAGTGGGTGGGCCGCACTGGCGATGTAGTACAAGCTGACGGACAGACTGAAAGCGTTCGCCGGCAGGGTTTAACAGGGGATCCCTTTGTCCGGTAAAATGTCAACCAACAAACACACAGGAAATTCCAGGCAGTTATTGTGTTTGCCTCTCGGTGGTTTAGTGCTCCCTTAACGACTGACGGTGGACTCCGGGGTTCACCTCAGAGGAATGTGGGGGAAACTGCGTGTGGGATTTTCGGATTGTTTTTCCTGTGGCTACAGTGGGGGGCTCTTTGTGCAGCCGCACTGCTCGCTATGCTCTGATATCTGATACCCCCCCCCCCACAAAAGCAGTAATGCCGAGCAGGGTATTACAGTAGCAAAAGTAGCTAATATTTTTTGGTTCTCAGACTCTTAAAAGAAAGTTTCCAGTACACTGCTTGTGTGTCTTGAAACAGTAGACTTAAAGCCCAGCAAGTGAAAGATGGTGTTAGGTGGGCGGGTGATTTGAAATCCGTGTTGGTGTTTGGACGTACTCTAAACGGCTTTTAAACACCAGAAAAATCTTCAGCTTCACTGCTGGCAAGGAACACCAATTTCATCGTATGATGCCAAAGTTTTAACTGCCAATGGAGACTCACATAGCTCTGAAATATCCTAATGTCCCAACATGCACTACAATGGAACAATTGATCTGTTTTTAACCAAAGCATTTATTTATTTATCTTTTCCTGCCTATTTAAATCAAGCAAGGTTTATCTTATTTGCACATGTAAGCCATTTCCCAGGGTAAAATGAATTCTGAAGAGAAAATGGCATTTCAGTTTTTAGGCAATTCAGCTTAATCAGCATATTCCACACGCTTGGGTGGCTCTGATTGCAAAGCAACTATTACACAATAGCTTCATGTACAGGTAACTGCCAAAATAAAGGAAACACCAACCATAGCATTTATCACAATGAAGTTCTCTATGAAGTGTTCTTGATGAAACTGTCAGCCGATGCCCTAGATTGACATTTGTCAGCGACTGATTCAGAGTCGCTCATCTGTCTTGTCTTGCATCTTGAACCAATGCATGGACGTCACAGTCGAGGAGTATCTGCTTTCAACACGCTTGATGCCGATCTCCCAGATCTCCATGCCAAGATCACCTTAGCCACTGATCCGGAAGATATCATCAGCAAGTTCAGCAAGCTTAGTCACCGAAGCTCCTGCCGAACG
The DNA here is from genome assembly GCF_018555375.3 of Anguilla rostrata. Taxonomy (NCBI): domain Eukaryota; kingdom Metazoa; phylum Chordata; class Actinopteri; order Anguilliformes; family Anguillidae; genus Anguilla; species Anguilla rostrata. The sequence goes on from NC_057934.1 coordinate 36,327,541, forward strand.
TGCCCCAACAGCCACCCCTCTTTCAAAGTCACGGAGATCTCTTCTAGCTGCGGCAGCAAAAATCAAAGCCCGCCCAGCATTTTTATACGCAATCGTGAACATGCTGGGATGCTAATTGCTTAATGAACTCAGAGAACCACACCTTTGTGGAAGCACCTGGTTTCAATATACTTTGCTTCCCTTACTTATTCAAGTCTTTCCTTTACTTTGGCAGTTCCCTGTATAACTTACACTTGTTCATATAATCAAGGTGTTTATACGCACGGTTGTATACATGCTCTGGAGCTGTTTTCAGCATCTGATTAACCCAACCCTGTTTTCTAGCTGGGTGTTTCCATGAATGAATGTTCACTGATCCTGCCAGCGAGAGGGTATCCACCTTTGCGTGGAACAGAAACACTTCAGAGAAACTAGGTGGCAATAGCCTAAGTCATGGACTTTGAAAGAACTTACCTGGAAGAAGAAATGGATTCTTTTGAATTGGGAGGCTTAGCATGATGTCATAAACAAATGGGGGAACTAACTGGAATGATCCACAAAGATACTGCAACATTTTGTGTAAGATGAGCAACTCTCAGTAACAAGGAAGGACAACCTACTTCATCTACAGTACATTACTCGCTTCACTGCCTACCTTTGAATCTCTATATTTATGTTGTAAAATAATAGTGCTGACAGTCGCCTGAATGAACTGCAACACAAACAATTTATCATTGCAACCACATGATGCATTAAGACCACTGTACCAAAACATTCAGCTCAAAATTACCTTAAAATAATAGTTTACTTAACTGAGGTTTTTAAAAAATATTATTTCAGGTTCACTGTATGTTTTCCATTGCCCCACACAGGGTATGCTACTTCAAGTTTCTTTCTTGCTTTAGCCTGCCAACCCGGTGAGTATCTAAAATATACTTTGTTGTAATAAAAAGATGTCTGGACCACTTGGAGAATACACCTAAACTGATTTTTTTTATTTTTTTATTTTAATCCCTGAACTAGGTGACACCTTTTAAACACCTCTAAGCAACATAATAAGCAGACAAAGAAATGGAACTGGGAATCCTTAACTTAGTAGCTGTGCTATTGGATGTAAAAGCAGTACACACAACATAGCTAATGGGCTTTGTGATCAATACCTCAGTCTATTAATTCCACTCAACCAGCAGCTGAAATCCAGTAAGCATGGGTATTATTCAGTTAACTCTTAGTTTGTTGCGTGAATTTAGTGTGCCAGTACGAGTTAACATACAGCCATTAGCCTATCTCCAACAAAAATAAAACAAGCTCATTATTTCATGCCTCCATTCACCCACTCTCTCCTCCTAAAATTTTCCTTTTCAGCTTACACTTCTTTCATTAAAAGAGCACATTCATATGAATTTGTGACTGAAAAAAATCTACAGAGGGAGAACTGAACAAGAACTTAATGTCCATGGTGTTTCTTCATCTCAGATAGAAAGCAGTGACTAATTGCCTGTAGGAAGTTAATTCTATTGTGAAACAGAAGGACAGAGGTGGTTGTTCTGAAATCAGACCATATATGAGACAGGCACATTCTATTTGTGTTTAAACCCAATCACAGTCCTGGTAAGGGAACAACCCTGACAGAAACGCGGGCTTAAGGAAAATCACTGATTTTCAAATCAAAGGAGCACTCTGCAGGGCTCCGCGTCTGTGCTGCTGGCATTGGCGCTTCATGAAGGCCAATGGCAAAACTAAAACAACCTATCTCGTGATGACCACTACCTCCAGCCTGTACATCTTAGCTACTAGCCTACATCTTTCAATAACAGCCTACAAAAGCCGTGAAGCCAAAAGCAACGTTTTGCGTGGTCGCTTAATGATTTAGGATTTTTGAAATGCTAGCCTACATTCTCTGTAGGCTATTCATTCGAATGGTTTAGACAACGAGTTAGTATATTAGGCAAACATTTTGCAGCTGGGACGTAAATAGAAACCTATGGTGTTAAGAAAATTAATTATAGTTCCTTGATCATAAGGGTATCCAAAATGAACAGATACAGCAACCAAACAATGCTGCTGTAGATCGTAGCTACAACGGTTACAGCGGTGGCGAAGCGGATGGAAAAACACCACTGACTAAAGCAGCACAGATGACACAAGTTAGCAGGGTACGTACAGTAACACAATAGCGAAGCGCTGGCACAGCTGCATGCCAAATGGCGCTTCTTGTCTCCAGCACACAGAAAACAATATTTTTTAGACTTTTATACTAGCCTATATATTGCTAAAAATTATCCATTAATGCGCAGGAGAGATGATGTCTGGACTTTCCGGAGGACAAACTTTGCAGCAACATGAAAAGAACTCCCCTCCCCCTTTCAAAAACTCGACTCTATCTCCGATCCCCACATCTGGTTTCGCTCAGATTTTGGACTTTCGTGGCATTCCACCGCATCAAGATAATCCAGATGCAAAACCTGCTCACATAATTCCACTAACTTTACGCCGTTTCGGCATTTCAAGAAGGCACAAAATTAATTTCACACAGAAATCCCGGGATATAGGCTAATCCAAAACTCCAGAATGAGCGTGAACTAACTTGTGAAAAGCCGTGAGCAATTCTTAATAAAACTGTAGCCTAGCTACTGCCTACCTGAAACGGCCGTCCTCAGTTCCAGACTAAGGATAAATAGATATAAAGTGCATTTGTACAAGTGGAAGCAGCTTGTCCATGGAGACGAATGGTTGTGATGGTATCCGCGTTGCATGCCCGCAGTTGTTGCGAGGAGGTGAGAAGTCGGGCGAGAGTGACGAAGTAACTATTCTTCAGTGTGGATGGATGAAGTGCCGAGAGACTCGGTAAGCAAGGCAGAGCGGAGCTTCGTGGATGGTGTCTCCGTGCGCGTCAGTTAATGAGCCCAAAAGTGAATGAGAGCAGCAGACATTGCGTCACCACATACTCTGCCGATCAGAGAAAAGAGGGGGCAGACCTTTGGGTGAGAATGTTCGTGTAACTCCAATTCAAGGACACGAAAAACACTATTTTACTCTATTTTTAGGCATCTTCAATAAGGGGAGAGTATACCTGATTCGAGACTATTGAATATACATGTTTATACAAGAAATTGACCTAAGAGCACATACCAGTTATATCTGTGCGTGCTGTGTTCATGTTACCTATATTTATTATAAAACTTCCCAGATTTTGGATGAGGCTGAGATAATTTACTCCCAAAGATCTCCAGAGGTATGTCTTTTCTATACCTCCTATATGTCACTGTTTAAATTAAATACTAAATTACCAGCAGTGTGAGATATATGCCTCACATGCTGTTTCTGGTGTTTACAGTTGGCCTGAGAAGCCCTTAAACCCTGCTTACATGGTTTATTAAAAGTGACTAATCATTTCACATGTATTACCTATACCTGGATAGCATTAAAGGTATCACTTGCAAATGATTGCTTGCTTTATGTTGAAATTCATGCTCAAAACATTTTCAGATGGCTTAATTTTGGTAATATACAGAAAGTATGAAGTTCACACTCCTTGAAGTTTTTCACATTTTGTGCTAGTGCTCCCTTCAGTATTCATCCCCTTCACCAACACAATTCAATCAATATTTTTATGGTAAATTATTTTTTTTGTTGTTGCAGAAATAAGACATTTCCAATTCATAAAAGTATGATGCTACCACCACCATACATGATAGTGCTGTTGTTGATCTCTGGACGATTTCTCATATTTTATCAAATTAACTCTGCAACACTGTCAATGTTGTAGCTGGCCTCTTGGTCATTTCTCTGACAATTGCCCTTCTCATTCAGTTGCTAAATTTTGCAGGATAGCCTGATCTTGGTAGGATCCGTGGTGTGCCATATTGTCCCGTTTTCATGATTAGGAAGATTCAAAGCTTTACCAGTCTGCTTATAGCCTTTTTCTTCTTCTTCTTTTTTCTTCCTAACAGCTCAACCTTAAAGTTCCACTGGCAGTTCCTTGGTCTTCATGACAGCACGACTGATCTGTGGTTTCATTTGTGAGGTCTCAGAAAGTCGGTGATATTTTTTTCAGCAATCATGCAGTGGAACACAGGTAGATTCCAAATCAGTACAGATGGACGTCGTCAATGTATTTAGTGTAATCTCTCAAGAAAATTGAACACACCTGGCCAAATTTAGGTTGTTAATGCGAAGGGGCGAATACTTATCAATTAAGTAATTTTCAGGTTTTTATTTTTAACATAATTCTGAAGAATTGAATTTCATTCTGATATTATGTAGAGGTACTAGAGTAGAAAAAATCCAATTTAAATATATTTTAATTTGACTTCTCAACACAACAAAATGAGAATAGGCACATATGATATAGGCAGAGTATGTATAGTTGTTTGAGTCTGAAAGTCCCATTAAATATGATCTTTTTTGTAAGATGTGCCTTGTGTCTTGGCCCTATGTAGTGCCTTGAATTGTGTTGACACGGTGGAATAGCAGAACACAAATAATGTACTGCTTAATTGTTTCATAAGGAATTGCATCAGGATCTGAGCAGCCCTCATGTTTCACACCAGACCTGGGTCAAATACGTATTTGTTTTGGATTCAAATACTTTTCTGCGCTCTGTTGATCTTGCCTGGTAAAACTGAGCCTGCCAATATGACCAGAAGGCGGGGTTTACAGTTTCTGAGAGTATGGCATTGGTTCCAGTACACCAGACAAACTTAGTAAAGTGTAGAAAAGTATTTGATGCCAACACAAATATGCATTTGACCCAGGTCCGTTTCACACACAATCACACCACCTCAATCTCCAAAGCCACATAAGCGCAATTGTCTCTCTTCTTGAAAGCTTTCAACTGGACCCACCTCAGAGATGTTGCCCAAGATGGACAGTGCCCATTTAGATCTGTGCTTGGGAAAGACAAACCCCAATACCTGGACCGAAAGTGTGCAGTGCTGTGCTTGCAGTGAAAATGGTGGAACGGATTCAAGGCAAATGCTGGAATTAAGACAGGTGCTGTCAGGTTTTATTGTGACAGCAAAGTTGTACTTGAATACATATTCAAAGAGTTCAAGCGTTTGTTTAGCATATACATCGTACTACATACCCTGAGCAGTGGCATTACGTGCCCACAGATCAGAACCCAGCAACAGCATCAGTGACTACATCCAAGCTCAACAGCACCATGTGGTTCAGTGGACCCGTCTTCCTTTCCAAGCCACCTCATATTGAGGTGCATGAGTCCTGTGAATTGGTAGACCCCGAGCTGGACATATAAATTCAACCATGGTATCAACCCTTGTGACTCGCACTAAGGATGGATAACTTACCTCAGAATGGTTCCAGCGTTTCTCTACCTGGGATTCTCTTTTGAAAGCTGTTGCATTCCTTATCCACCCAGCTCTTCTCTTAAGTCAGGCTGCTCCTCTTATACCTGCTAGGGGGAGCATCAGTGCGACAGACCTTATACTCCCAAAGAACTGGCAGCAGCCAAGAATGTCACTGAGTCCATTCAGAGGGAGGCATACCTACAGGATTTTGCCACATTCAGGGAGAAATCTCCCCAAGATGAGTTCACTTCTGAGTCTTGAGCCTTTCAAGGATTGGTGGATGTTTGCAACATGCTTCTCTTGACCTAGAGGTGAAGAATCCACTCATACTCCCAAAACAAGGCCAAGTCACAGTCATGTTAGTGTGTCATTATCATGACGATTTTACTTCAAAAACTAGCTAGCTACACAAACACTATAAAATATCACTTTTCCTTATTGTATACATTCATTTTGGCACTGTGAGTCCAGATGCAGTTATGAACCAACTCATCAAAAGTCATTAACCCAATGAGGTCAAATGCTATGTTAAACAATTCCATTTTCTGGACCTTTGCTCTTACGGTTTGTGTGGGGTAATGTATCCATTGCTATATTTAAAATGGTCAAACTCGCATCGATATTAAAATGTTGTGGAAACATTTTTTTTTCGTACAGTTTATTGGACAGCTGGAATGCAAACTGACCAATATGCAATTGTGCAATTGCACTCACAGCACAGATATGCACAGTACGTGCTTACTCCTATGGCACACTCCTCATAACTTTCTGTACAATCATGATGGATACAATCTTTATTCAAATCAATGTCAGTATGCATTTTACTATTAGGATTAACATATGGCAACAGAATATTGTGATGCTAGTGCAACACGACAGCGCTTACTATATATCTTCAGTACATACTGTAGCACCAAAACAGGAAAACAGCAACACAGGTCAGGATCCATTCAGGCAGATGAGCCGGCTCCAACCCTGAGGACAGAATCAGGGTCAATACAACAGGGGGGTATGCGTGTGTACATCTGTACGTGTGTCGGAATAAACAGAACCGCACGCATTTCTGAGTTTGGTGCTGTCATACAGCTACAGCATTACAGGTCAAGCTGAACACAGCGGGGAGCAGTCTCCTGAGATAATGATACATTACTGTCTGAGATTAGCTGCTCCATGTTACCCTCTGACAGCTGGGCACCCTCTGATGACAGGCGTGCTTACAGTTTGCTGGCCCCGGAGCCTTCTCCGCAGATACGATGGAACGTTATTGATCTCTGAAGCGCTTGTCCCCATCACACCCGGCATTGATCAAACAAGATTAGCATCCATTTCAAAGCTGATGTCGTGTTCAGCATCGATCTAAATGAACTCACGAGTGGGCTGCTGAAGCGGCTTAAAAGCCAGACGGTGACAACCTTATCATCAAAATTAAGTCACGCTGACAGCGTGACTTAATTTTAATGATAAGGTCTTTCGTCACACACGCACGACTGCTGGTCTCACTATCGGGGACCGCTGCTGACCTCACAGGAGTCTTCCTCCTGATATGCCAAGCTCTTAATCCTCCCACAATGCATTGCACAGCCACTCTGCCGTACACAGCATGCGCCACCAGCCTTCGAGCAGCCATCAATAACTCTAATAACAACAGCCCAGCTAATACACACACAGTGTTCTCATAAGAAGTGTAATAATTCTGCCATTACGCAACAGGAGCATTGCGAGGCTATTATGTGAAAACGGGGAATGTTTGGACCGGAGCTCACCCGGGGGCTAATCCGCTCCTCTTCAGCTGCAATGTACAAGCTCCCCAAATACACAGTCCGCTGCGCTCACACGGTCGTTATGCTGCCACTTCACAGAATTTTTCATTAAAGCTCCGACACTACAGATCTTGCATTGTGATAGAAAGATAGAAAAGTGGCATTAAGTATGGGAGGAGTGGGGGGGGGGGGGGTGGATTTACATGTTACGAAACATTCTCGGTTGTCTCTGAAAAAATGTTTTCGGTAGTGGCCGTCTTAATCAGGATGTTTGCTTAACCTATTGCCCCTACAACCAGAGACTAATGTGGACGTACCCTTCTCTAACAGAAACTTGATACTTCCTGACCTGTGAAGTCCTTATTGGATGTGAATTATTGGACATGGCTGCTGCCCTGAGCCAATGCAGGTTTCGAGAGACTGGCTATGCATTTGATAAAGCGGGGAGGCCACATGAATTTGCATACAATACTCTTCAGATATTTCAGATGCGTGCTATTATGGCCATACCTACATAACATAATGCCACTGATTTGGTGCAGATGTCTCTGGTTGATAAATAAGCAGTCCACACATACAGGTTAATGTCAGAGTCACACAGGGACCTCACAATGTGGGGCCAGGTAATTGCGTCATATGAAAAAGTGTCATAAACACAGTTAATTAGATGTGGCTTTCTTGGAACTCACAGATAATTCCTCTATCTTTTTGTTTTCCCCAAGTCTGCATAAAGCTCTCTACACATCAAGCATATTAACAGAGACTAACCAGGATGGGCAATTTTTAGGGACTGATAATGATTCCTAAAAAGGGTTACAATGATCAGAGAAGGAAACAAGATTTTTGAATCATTCCAATGCATTCGCTATCTACCTGTTTACACTGTGAAACTTCAATTTCCCAGTATTTTTAAATTCTTAACAAAAAAGAAAAAAAGAACACTTAAAAAATATTCTCTCATAGTCTAGGAATCAAACAACTGAGGGCCGCAGATGAGGGGCGGGGTGGGACAACTAGGACACTTTGTCTCGGGATGGGGCCCAAGGGGGGCCCAGGATACGTAGTGTAACTATTTTTAATTTGTTACAAAATATATTGAGGGGGCTCTCCGAATATACTTTGTCCCAGGCCTGATACCACCTAGATGTTTTTTTTTAATGCAAAATGGTTCCATTAAGTGAATAATTTTGCAATAATCAATGTAGTATGCCCTGATCAAGCATTACATGCAGAAGAACCATCGTGTTCTGTTTTTGAGAAGACATTTTGCATTTGTGGTGGTTTTGTTAGAGGAGTCAGGTTTTCACCTCATAAAGACACTTTTCACTGCTCAGCTGTCGCCACAACTTGTCTTGTTCTCAAACAACTAATGTACATACCTGCTGAGAAATCAGACCTGAGGTCTCTTGAATCATTCAGTTGCGCTCTTGGTTGACGTGTAGTTTCACTTCACCGTAAAACCCAAATCGTTTGAGGAAACCATTGTATTCAATGGTCTTTTTTAAATCTTATTGAGCTACAACTTTGAGACTTTAAATGTGACTGGAAATACTGTGCTCCAGATGTGCAGCTCCAGATGCATAGGAACCAGAATTCCTTACAGTATAAGAAGAGCCACAGCAGTTTCGGTCAGCAGCCCTTTCAGAGTGAGCGAGCTAAAGAAAATAAACAGTGGAAGGCTGAGCAATGTTTTCTTCTGCTCTGAATTTTAAATTCTGGGGTCCATAGAGAAAAAAAAAACACGTTTGGGTCACATGGCTTCTATGCTTCAAACTCTACAAACAGCAGATATGCCACCAGTGCACTACAGGCACTTTAGGTGCTCTTTAAACATAGCTGACGTTTTAACTGCAACACTCTAAATGCCCTCTGTGATTTCCCCCAAATGGCCCTGTAGCTAGAAGGTATTTAGGCATCGGGGAACCCAGCATCCCACATGTAGTGCGCGGGGGACTACGTCCATTCAGGACCAACTTGTAAAGCAAACCTGGCAGATTTCCTTGATCATGTTACGTGTAGGCAGCTTCCCATGTAGAGACCTTAGAAGGCTGTGCACCTCTGGATTTCATGTCTTCATTGGTGAATAGATCACTGCCTGAAGTTCTCCGAGGCTCTTGGACAGCATCTGTGTCTTGCAGGAAGAGAAGCATCCTGGACCATCTGTAATAAGAAAGCCGGTTCAAACACACTTCTCACAATGTCATTTTAAATGGCTCACGGGGTGGACAGCTGTTAATGGTTGAAACCACTGCAATACTGGAGTGTGGGACTGTAACGCTTAATGAAATGACTTTGTTTTTTTATAAAGAAATGAATTTCCATTGTACTTTTAACTGCTTTAGCCCTTAGAGATTCCAAAGCAGCGCTGAAGATAAATTAGTCAAATATATCATATTCCTTAGCAGCTGCAGTTTTCATCATTTTGAATCGTTTCCAGTGTTCTTCCTTACAAAATTCTTAAGAAATAAAAAGGGCGCGGTAACATCATCAGGCGAGCAAATATGAGAAATACCTTGCGACCCAAACGACTGGCCGAAATGGGCCTTCTCGGGGCATTCGAGTTTTACGCGTTAACAACTTACCCGCGAGGCCATTAAAGTTCGCGGGGGTGCCTCGAGGCCGGCACCAAAGCCCACGGAGCCCCCGTGCCGGGCCGGGCCACGCCCGGCGAGCGGCGGAACCTGAACTCCAGTCTCAGGCAACCGTTCGGCGTTTTTTTTTTTTTTTTGGGATATTTAGAGCATCCGTCGAAAACCCTCGCGAAGCTCCTCGGCCCCGCGGGGCGCCAGATCGACATCCGCGGCGGAGGCTTTGAAAACCGCGGCAGTCCGGCGGCGAATCTGCGTGCGAGAGCCAGACGGACTGCAGGAAAGCGGTGGGCTACCGCACATAAACACGGCCCGGTGATTGACTGCAGATGTGCTCACCGTCTCAGGGCCTTACCGGGAAAATATTTTCTTTTTACGGCTGCAAATGACTCGTCGCCGATTTCAGTGAAAATTGCGAGTTCGGCGTCTACGTACGCAAAATAAACACGCGTTTGCATATAGGGTTCGTCTGCAACGATTACGGAAATTAGTGCCGGATTTGAAGAGTACGAGAAAGCAACAACACTCAATCAGGGCGTATGGGTTAACCTCTGAGCGCAATTCAAAAATGTTCTTTCTACAACAGCGCTACCATGTGGTCAGTTATTGCCACGACAGTAGAAAGGCTTTCACATTTCTTGTACTGCGTTATCCCTTCATCTTTACATTACAGTATTGAATTATATTATGTATGCATGCAATAGTGTGTATGCAGCACTGTAGAAGAACTGTCTACGTTTATCCCTATGTATTGTACAGATTGAAAATACATTTCCTCTGGGAGGACAATATCCATCTCTACTTTAGTATGTATGTCATCATAGTAACTTAATTCTCTTTCACAGTGATGACCAGGGCAATCGGAGTGAGCACCAATGCAAGAGATTGTGCAACCAATCAGATACAGGGCTGATTTTGTGGGAATTTGGCCAAGACACCAAGGTTAGCAGCATTACTCTTTCAAAGAGTGCCATGCCACAGTGAGTCAGAACTTCCGTTTAACTTCTCATTCGAAGGACGGCACCTTCGACAGCACAGTGCCCTCATCACTGTGCTGGGGCATTGCATTTTTGTTTGGTCCAGAGGGAAGAGTGCCCCCTACTGGTCCAACAGCACCTCTTCCAGCAGCAAGCCAGTTTTCTCAAGAAGTCTCCCATCCAAGTACCAACTAATCCCACACCTGCATAGCTTCAGCAGTTAGCCATGAGGAGGGTACAGGTTGGTACAGTAGTGCACATAAATATAAATGCTAAACACTGAGTGTAATTTACCAGGGCTGTGATGTGGATCACTTGAACCACAGTTACGACCGTTCTTCTAGGCAGAAACCAGGTCAAAAATAAACAGAATGAACAGCGTTTTTTTTTTTTAACAATAGTATTTAATGGTTTATATGCAATTCTCTTCTAAGGCCCTCTTCCCCCTCACAGTACACAATGATATTCCAGCCCCCCCCTTGTAATAATAGGGGGGGAAAAGTATGAAAAAAGAGGGGCTGAAATATTAAGAAAACAGTCAATTTCCAGTTTCGATGTCCGTTAAAACGTTAAACAGATGCTCGAATGGTAACTTCGTGAAAGGCGAGCCTCTCTTCGGCTTCTTTCCATGTCTCACTACAAAACTCGCAGAGCGAAAACGGAACAGCATCCCCCCCCCCCCAACAGGTAGTCTGGAACTTTGGTCGTGGGAGAGAAAGGGGGGGCGTCGGCCTTTTCCCGAGCCCGGAGAGCGGGGGTGGGAGGGGGTTGGGGGGGCCGAGAGACGCTTCCCCCCAGTCCACGCTGCGGGCCGGGCCTGGGGGCCCCCGTCGATCGAGGGCCGAGCCGGGGCCTCTCCCAGCCGTTCGCCCGTCGACGGGCTCTGCCAGACTCCGCCCTGCCCCTGGGAGGGAGGGGTGAGAGGGCCGTGGGAGACCGGGTCTGTCTGAGGGGCTCGCTCCTCCGCCGGCCTCGTCGGGTTACGCCAAGAAAAACAACCCAGCAGGAGTCAGAAGGAGCCCTCCTCTCCTCTGAGCGGGGGGTCCGCTGCGGTAGGCTCTCTCCGGCTGGGGCAGGAGGTGGAGAGGTGAGTACAGAAGAGGAGGAGGAGGAGGAGGTGGGGGGAGACGGGCTCGGCTCCTGGGAGTTTGGCAGGTCTTGGTTGGGAGGGTGTGTGGACTTCACCCTGGGACTGTGCCCCGGGCCTCCCCTTCTCTGCACCTGGGCCCTCTCACTCTCTACGTCTCATTCTCTCTTTCGCTGTCTCTCACTCTCTCTTCCTGTCTCTCTCTCTCTCCATCAGTTTCTCCTGCTCTCGGTCTCTCTCACTCTCATTCTCTCCCTTTCTCTCCATCTCTCGCTCTCTCTCTCTCTCTCTCACTCCCCCAGTCTCTCTCTCTCTCACTCCCCCTGTATCTCTCTCTCTCTCTCTCTCTCCCTGTCTCTCTCACTCCCCCTGTATCTCTCTCTCTCTCTCTCTCTCTCTCTCTCTCTCTCTCTCTCTCTGCGGTGTGTCGGCGGGAGTGGGCCGGGTGGCCGGGCTCCTCTGCGGAGCGCTGAGGGATGGGCAGGCGTTTCGGCTCAGTTGGAGGCGCTGCTGTTGAAGGAGCCGGAGGTGGAGGGCATGGCCCCGCCCGGCGTCCCGGTGGTGGACACCGACTTGCGGATGTGGGGCATGAGGAAGGGGTCGCTGGCCAGCTGGTGCACGTCGATGCGGTCCTCCTTCCGGTACGCCAGGCAGCGGCGGATGAAGGCCTGAGGGGCACCAAGCGCGAGTCAGGTGTGCACACACACGCGCATACACATACACACACACACACACACACACACACATGCATACACACACACACAGACACACACACACATCCAAGCACTCACACACACACAGACACACTCACACACACACACACCCACCCATGTGACGCTGTCACGTGCTGGAGTCCCCACGTGGAGGTCCATACCGCGTGTGTGTAACAGTAGAAAAGTGTGCGCGCCCCGGGTCTGAGTACCTTGGCTTCGGGCGAGACGACAGGCTTGGGCGGGAACTGCACCTCCGTGGCCTTCAGGATGGTGTTCTCCTGGAGGATGTCCTGCTGGGACTGGTTGTGTCCGAACGGCTGCATCGGGGGACGGAGGGAGGACCGGTAAACAGAAACAGGAAGTGAGGCGGAGCTGTGGGTCCGCGCCAGTCGCGTTTGGAAGAAGGAGCGGGGCGGCGGCTGCCCTACCTTGCGGCCGTACAGGCTCTGGTAGAAGATGACCCCCACCGACCACACGTCCACCTTGTTGGAGATCTTCGGCGGCTCCTTCCCCACCACGAAACACTCGGGCGGCAGGTACCTGCGAGTGAGGGAAAACGTCACACACCCGATACTCGCACCGCTGACCAATCACTGTGAGGTTACAGATGACTGCTGTCAGTGAGGGTGTCACCTGACCTGGGTCTCATCATTTATCTGAAATAGTGAAACCCAATAACAGGGTTCCCACGCCTTTTCACCCATTATTTTCCAGGACATTTTACGTGACCAGCAGCTGTATAGAGGGGGACACCGTGATCGCAAACGGGTTTGGGAGTGGAGGGGGGGGAGGAGGGGGGGTGTTGGTGGTGTTGTGATTGTGATCGCAAATGGGGTTATGGGAGATTTCAGATCGCGATCGCAAAGGGCACCCATGGTTTTTGTCTATAACATTACATGAAAAATACTCTCCAACACAACTAATCGTTTTCCAAGCCGTTTAGGCAAATGACTCATTTCCCATGACTTTTCCTTGACTGGAAATAGGCCTTAAACAATTCCAGGTTTTCCAGGACGTGTGGGAACCTTGTTCCTACCGATTACTGACAATTTAAAAGAAATATCTTTTCACAAATACGAATAAGGTTTTCTTGTATATTTTGGTGGAAAATTCTCAAAAAGCCGAACGGGTTCTTTTGAAATGCACTAGCAAGTTTATGTAAGCATTTAAAATAAGCATTTGATCCAGGTCGGGGGCAACATTCAATTCTCAAACGAGCAGAGATAAGTATTCAAACAGATAACCTGTGCAATGTCACGGCTTCACAAACCGATGGTTCACAATGCACTGAAACTCACTTATTGACACACAAGCCTTTTACCACAGAGAATAATCCGTAAACTTTAAGTTTCCAGTTTTCCTGATTTTACTGGTTTTCTCAGCAAAGCAAGCTTAGTACCAAATGAACAGTAGACCACCTGCAGAGTCCACTGTGCATCTGTGATGGCGAGACGGGGCCCGCTTGGGTGCTCTTACCAGTAGGTCCCGGCTCCCTGAGAGGTCAGCTCCATCCCGTCCACCGAGTTGTAGCTGTCGTCGTCCATTATCTTCGAGAGGCCGAAGTCGGTGATTTTGATCTCGCCGCAGGCGGTTCCGTTCACCAGGAGGATGTTACCTGCCCGGATTTATTCAGAGACCGCCGGTTAAAAAAAACCAAACCGCACACTTGCAGCTTCAAAACAAGGGCTACACTCTTCTTGGTCAGGAAACAATAAAATCCATGTACAAAGCTAGACACAAAGAATACTGCCATTTACAATTTAAAAAACTGACAGCTGCAGATCTGTAACCATTTTTCAACCATTCGGATTCTGGCAGTTTTAAAAATAAGAGCCCATTCATTAAGACCAAGGAATGGATTTCAGCTGTGTTATTAGAAATGATCAAGCTAAGTAATAGGTTTTGCATGTCTTGGTGACTGCTACACAATACAACATTAAATTACACCAGACATATTATCTCAAGAAAGGCAATATTGTAATACTTTATTACACAATTAGCTCCACCCCCATCTCTCCCAGAGTGCCCACTAAGCCCCGCCCACTAGATGCCCGTGAGCTTTTCCGTGGGTTGCCAGGTTGGACGGCGAGCCGAGCCGAGCCTGGGCTGCAGGCGGGCGACGGCGGGCGGGCTCACCGGGCTTCAGGTCGTAGTGGATGATGGGCGGCCGGATCTCGTTGAGGTACTTGAGCGCGTTGACGATCTGCATGATGATGGAGCGCCCCTCCTTCTCCGACATCAGCTTGTGCTGCTTCAGGTAGAAGTCCAGGTCGTTCCCCTCGCAGTACTCCAGAACCGTGCAGAACCTGGGGCGAAACAAGCGGGCCACGGTCACGGCAAGCGCGGGCAGACCCAGCCGTGGCAAAATTTACAAGATGAGAGAATCTGCTGTAGTGCCCATACAGAGATAATAACGTCTGTCAAGAACATCCGTTACCAAAGACTAAAATTTAATTAGCTATTTTAACCCAGTGCGCCTACTCGTGTCAGCAATTTTTCATGGAAGAAATTTTTAGAGTTTTTTTACTTTATTAATACGACAGCCTCAGATCCTATGCTGCAATGCAGTTTATCACCTCAGCACATAAATGGCAAGAGACTTGATCTGGTTAAATCCGTTAAACCCATGACTAAAATGGGAATTAGCTGACTGTTTATGTGACCCTTTACACAAAAACACGTCTAAGTAACTCTTTCGCAACGTACAAACAATTAAAATGGCAACAGAAAAATGAACATTCATCGCACGTTTGGGGAACAGCTGGTCTACTAGTACAACACCAACAGATGACAATCTATGTCACACAGATAACACATGCATTCAACTTAA
Organism: Anguilla rostrata; assembly: GCF_018555375.3. Classification (NCBI taxonomy): domain Eukaryota; kingdom Metazoa; phylum Chordata; class Actinopteri; order Anguilliformes; family Anguillidae; genus Anguilla; species Anguilla rostrata. Next base: position 36,342,787 of record NC_057934.1, read on the forward strand.
ACTAACTAAAATAAAAATGCGTATGAATTCACAAGATCAGTGACTTAACAGATCCCTTAACAGAAAATGGCCATACTATGCTACTGGCCATAAATGGCATCTGAGGTATGTTCTACCAATTAGCCAGCCATATTAGCATTCTCTTTGAATAAAATGGATGTATGATTAAACATCAGCAATTGGTGGAAACCTCTTGTTTTGACAATCAACAGTAGTAAAACTAAAAATACCAAGATATGGCCCATGTGCCGTACTGTACTGCATTCTGGGATCAAAGTGGTTCTGAACAAATGTTCCTGATGCACGCTGGAATCTGTAGTCATTTCTCCCTGTCAGTGTGACACTATCACTCCATAGCATAGAAATAGATGGCTCAAAGACAACCGTAACTTGCAGTGGTGAATTATTTTAAGTGTCTGAAATTGCTAATTATTTTTATACAAAGATGGACACCACGGTGTTCATTCACGTCGACTGCAACTGAATGGGGAGAAGGACAAATACAAGAAAAAGTGTTCGAATAATCGCCCCCGCTGCAGTAGCTACTCACGAGTCGGTGTCGAGCGAGAAGTAGTCGTAGAGCTTGACTATTCTGGGGTGGTCCAGCTCCTTGTGGATTCTGTACTCCCTGCAGGCGTGTCTGAGTAAACGGCAAAAAAGACCAGACCGTTAAAACATCATCATAACAGGCATCCAAATACACCCTGCAAACCCACTGCGTTCACCTCTGCCAACAAGCACCGATTACGATCGACAAGAAGAGGAAAAGCGCCAGAGGCACATGACTCATTGCTAAGCAAAAGCCCAATTTGGGTACATTAAAGGTATGTGTCCCTTTTTGGGTTTACTAAAGTATTACTTCACTAAAATAAACTTCAGGTAACTCCAAAGCAGCTTTTACAGTGATGTTATGGTTCAAGAGTATACATGTATGACCAGACTCATTTGATAGCATTTATTCGCAATTATAAACGCGAATGCCAGATTTTATATCATGTGGGAGTGTCTCTGACCCAGCAATCTCTGGCTGCATACATAAGCCGCGTTTCCACCAAAATTACCCGGAACTTTCAGTCCCAGGAACTACTTTACCAGGAACTAAAAGGTTCCTTCAGCCAATGGTTGTCTGCGTTTCCACCGGGGTCTAAAGTACCGCGAAGATTAGGCAAATTAACCCACTGACGTTGTCGTCGGTCCATCTGTCATATGATTTCTTCTGTAACCCCATACTACCACCGAAGTAGCCTACATTATTTTCTAATAACCGGGACAGCCCGGAGGGGTTTATTCCACTTATATACAACGGGTTACCAACAATGACTATATATGGTTACTTTTGTATTTATTGATTTTCATATATCCTCTCAAACACATTCATTAACAGCAGAAAACATGCACACGTTGTAAACAATTTGCTGTTTTATTACTTTCTCGTCGTCAATTCCATATAGGCTAATCGCAAAATGACAAGAATAGAACGAAAACTCGGACTTGCGTGAAAATGTAAATTAGTAGTGGTACAGCCACCGTTTGCTTTCCTTCGAAGTTACTGCTAGCCGAGCAGCGAAGTGTGCCCTCCAGATGCGAACCATGCACCATAAATGAGTCCATAGTCTTCCTGGTCTTTTCGTGGAATTGAAAAAATGGCAGTAAAATTGAGTAAAATTACGGCAGTCTGAAAAAGCTAAAGGGAAGATTACTAGAATTAACCTGTTATTTTACCCGGATAAAAAGTGCGGAAGGTGATTTCCAGTTTGCTTGTACTGTATCACCAATGTTAATTATGCAGAACTACCGCATACCTCACATAACTGTATCAAACGTTTTGAGTCAATTACAACGGGCTAACAAAATATTCAGCAACCGAATTAATTGAATGTTTTGGTAGCCTACGTAATATGCTGTCCCAGCACGAATGCTTAGCATTTTATAAAACAAATACTAAAGCAAGAAAAGAACAGAAGAGCACACGTTATAATTCCAAGACGTTGACAGGCTATAACCAAAAGTAGGCTACTGCGCTGCATAACATACAAGTTTGATTTGAAGTTATTATGAAAATAAATTGGTTTGCCGCTGCATATTTTCAAACATGGCGGGTAATGGCGGAAAATAAATACAACACAAATGCTACGAGTACTCGACCAATCAGAAATGTTCAGCGCTGCAAGCTCCACCCAAAAGGTTCCTGTACTTTCGGAAAGTACTACCCCCCGAGCAGGAACGTTTTGGGGGTAAAACAAAGCCCCCAGAACTAAATTTAGACCCTAGTTCCTGCGGTGGAAACGCACTGAGTTCCTCAAAAGGTTCCTAGTTCCGGGGTATAGTTCCTGCGGTGGAAACGCGGCTATAGAGGCTGGCCAGTCAAAAACATATACCAAATCTGGAAGGAAAAATTCTCCCCATTTTCTCAAATGCATACGTTGTTACTTTCATATATTGTGGTAGTAATTTCACTAATTATAGCTTATAGCGGTATATCCAATTAATACTGAAATTGCAAAAATAAGTGATTGCAGAAAGCACAAATACTGATGTACATATATTTAATATAAAACAGGAGTGAAGTCCTATCTACATAATCTGTACACAGGGATATTAACACAATCAACCCTCTTCCAACCCTCAAGTTTATATGAAAATACTGCTCCACAACCACAATAGACATTCCACAACAGAAATGAGTAGATTTTCTAAATGACAAATTAAGCACGAGTCCTCCCAATTGTGCGTTTATGAGAAAGTCATTAACTACCAAATGAAAACTAAACATGACAAAGGATGAATGCTTGTTCTTGTAACCTTCCCTGAAAAAACTGGATAGCAACACGTCATTTAAATTCTTTTGGTTTGCTTTATAAATTGGTGTTTGCGAGCTGTATTATTTAAACAAAGTGGAACTGCACGGTTCAAAACACTGGCAGTAGAATCCTGAATGTTTTCTTCTCCATTTAAAATGGGCACAGCACACCACTGCCTTCTACTATCAGGGAGTGAAGGCAGACAGCTACACATATCAGATCACATAAAAGCTAAAATAGCTGAACTCTATACACATAGCGTAATACAAAGTCATGCAGCTCGGCACTGTCCATAAAGTTGCGGTAAGCGTGTCTTTATGGGAGACTAACGGTTAATGTAACACGGAAGTCTCTTGAGAAAGAGCATCAAACGTAGTTCCTGAAATCAAGCTGGTCCACACAAGGGCCGTGCCAACAATCTGCCAACCTGTGATAGTAAACGAGTAACCGCGGTAACATGCCCCTGTGACGGTAACGGAGTAACCGCGGTAACATGCCCCTGTGACGGTAACGGAGTAACCGCGGTAACATGCCCCTGTGACGGTAACGGAGTAACCGCGGTAACATGCCCCTGTGACGGTAACGGAGTAACCGCGGTAACATGCCCCTGTGACGGTAACGGAGTAACCGCGGTAACATGCCCCTGTGACGGTAACGAGTAACTGCTGTGTAACATGCCCCCTGTGACGGTAACGAGACCCGTAACATGCCCGTAACGAGTAACCGGGTAACATGTCCCTGTGACGGTAACGGAGTAACTGCGGTAACATGCCCCTGTGACGGTAACGAGTAACGTGAACTGCCTGTGCTAACGAGTAACGCGAACTGCCCTGTGACGGTAACGGAGTAACCGTGGTAACATGTCCCTGTGACGGTAAAACCCAATTAACGGTCGTTCATTTTGTCATTTTGCAGATACCACAAGACACTCCTACAGCTATTATTCCCACGCAGCACACTACCACTTCTAAACATGTAGGGTGGTAACTTACAATAACAACACATTTATTTTAATTAAAGCAGACGATGTTATTCTTGTCAAGGAGAAATGCAGCTGCTCAGAGCCTTTAATTTGAGGTTGCTGTTCCGCTGTCTGTTTACTCATGCAGATTCATTCGGTTTTAGTTTTCATAAATCACCTGTAGGCCTACGGCAAGTCTGCACAACGTTACTGCTTACACTGTAATGGCAAGTCATCTACGAGCAACTGAAAAAGTAACAAATGTGTGCGGCGAATGTTTCCAACTGAAACAAGTGAAAAGGGCTAAGGAAGATTTCCCACCCCCGGTTTAACCGTTTAACCACGGTTACTTTTAAGTAGGGTTAACCGCTTATTCCAGTTCTGCTACCGGCACAGGCCTAGTCCACATTATCAAGCCATACGCACAAGGAGCCAAGATTAATAAAAGGAAACAGAAGACAAAACACTGTGCCGAGCCCCACGTGTAGCAGGCAACGTATATCAAAACGATAAAATGAGAGGGGGGCTATAATCTAGTCTGGTGCGTCTCAAGGCCTAACATTTGAGAACATCTGTAAAGGGAAGCAGGTGTTTGAGGCGTGCGGTTGAGGTTAGCGCGCGCTGCTCTGCGGCGTCTTTCGCGCTCGACGACGTGTGACGCGCGAACGCGACCGCAGTGGCGGCGGCGGCGGCGGCGGCGCACTCACTTGTGGTAGTTCTCCTTCTTCTCGTCCCGCCAGTTCTTGTTCAGCTGGTGGATTTTCACGGCCACGTACCTCTGCTCCGTCAAGTCGAAGGCCTGCGGCGAATCCAGACAGACGATGTAACCAAGCACTCTACAAATCAACCAATCACCACCCCCCCCGCCCCTCACGTGACCAGTACAAGCAGCTGTGATGCGCCACCCAATGGGATAATGGCATGGTATCCTGGGTCTTTAATGTGAGGGACATGCAGCAGTGTGGAGCTACATTAAAGCCATTGGACAAGACGGTATGACACTCAGAGGGGATCCGTAAATTTTGGGTGATCTGCGCAAAAGCGCCGAAGACAGGCCTCACCTTGTAGACTTCACTGAAGCCTCCTCTGCCCAGTAAGTGTAAGAGCAGGTACCGGTCGTTCAGCGTCGGGTGGTCTTTGAACCTGGAGACACAGCCGCGCAGAGGGACACGTCAAAACCGCCATCGTCGCCGAGCCGTAGAAACAAGCAGAGCGTTTAAGCGACTGTCTGTAGCACCCGGCCGCGTAAGACCTGCAGCTTAACAGGCCAGCTGAGATACACGGTGGTGCTCATGCAAACACACTAACACTGAGGGTCGCTTACACTGCAAGCCACTCTGGCTCAGAGCGCCTGCTCAATGAATGTAATGGTAAATGGACTGCATTTATATAGCGCTTTTATCCAAAGCGCTTTACAATTGATGCCTCTCATTTGCCAGAGCACTTAGGGGTTAGGTGTCTTGCTCAAGGACACTTCTACACGCCCAGGGCGGGGTTTGAACCGGCAACCCTCCGACTGCCAGACAATCGGTCTTACCTCCTGAGCTATGTCTATGCAAGGAGTCTAATGAAATTCCAGCTTACGAATGTAACATTTCCACTCTTAAGACTGAAAGAAGCATTAACGCGGTGTTCATTTCTCAGAGATAGAGGCGGCTGTAGGAGGAAAGGGAAAGGGGCCGCACTGTGAGTTGTCTTCGTTGTGTATCCTCTTCAGCTCGCGGATGTGCAGGTTCCGCACGCGCTCCAACCGCTCCAGCTCCGCCTGGATCTCCGCCTCCTCCTGCGGAGCGCAAACCAAGCGTCGAGACAGCAGCCACGCACAGCGCGTGAGACGACGGTACCACGCACAGCGAGACACGAAGAACAGACAGCAAAGTCATCCACAGGGGGTGGACAAATGGACAAAAGAACGTCAGGCATGCAGAGGGATGGACTAAAGTATGTCAATCACATAAAGCCTAATAAACAAATATAATTAGAAAGAGACCGACAGAAGCACATTGATTACATGGAGACAGATACGAACACAAAAACTCTTTCGAGCTGGACACTTTGATAGGCCAGACAATCAGCTAGGAGAAAAACTCTGGAACCAAGGCCAATGCAAAGATAGACCCACATGCCCTGACACACAGGAGGTCACAGACAGAAGAGAGGGATGCTGGCTACCTTCTTTAGATGTCCCAGCCTCAGTTTGAAGATCTCCTCCTGCTCGTGATACTCTGCAAGCGTCAACCTGCGGAAGCCAGTCACAGAGCAGGGTCATGACCTCATAAGAACACAAGCGAGCGCTCATCAACAGAGAAAACAAGTGCTTTTGAAGGTAATGACAATTTGCAAAAGACAGACTTTTTTTTCCCTCACTGTTCTGGGCCTCCCTGTTCTTCTCAGGATAACCCTGAATGAACCGTTAAAAGATGCCACCCGATATCCCCCAGTTTAACTGGCTAAAATTATTCACTCCCTCTCCACCACAGCTGATGTGTCGTGAGCGTTCTGGCACAAAATGGCTGCCGTGCATCACTCAGGTAGGGGCTACACATTGGTAGTGGCTGAGGTGAGTTTCCCCCTCATCGCTGCAAAATGCTTAAGAGTTTGACAAACATGCTATATGAATACAATAAATGAATAATGTAAACAATAATAACAACAATAACCATATTATTGTTATTGCTATTATTAATTATACACAGAGGCTGTGAGACCGGGCCTGGTCGTGAAGGGGCGCGTCCTTACGCTTCGTTCTCCGAGCCGTTGGTCTTGCTCTTGCGCTTGTTCTGCTCCAGGCTGGGGGGCGGGGTCTGGCCCATGGCGGGCGGCTTCCTCTTGGCCAGCAGCTTCCTCTGCCTCTCGATGTCCTCGCGCTGAGAGTTGATCCTCTCCTGCTGCCTGCGGGGGGAAGGGAGGGGGGGGGACACAGATCCAACAGGTCAGCGACACGGCACAAACGGCGGGAATGGAGGGAATTGGGGGGGGGGGGTCCCGTGAAGTAAGAGGCAGGAGAACCACGCCCCCTCCGCCTACGTCTCGCCCCCGTGCGTGCACTCGATCGATTTACACGACTGGATTTCCGCCACTGCGTGAAGCAACGCTATGGTTTTTGGATGTCCCCACAAGCGCGGCTATTTAGGACTCGTTTAATTTAAAAGGACGATAATTCTCAAGCCTTTAATCCTTTGAAGACTAGGTTTTTTTTTAATAATGTTTTTTTCTAAATTCTCAGTGTTCTAGAACTCCACTGCTTTCAATTGCCAGAGTGTTACGTCAGCATCAGAATGCTCAGATACACTTCCCTCAAATACGCGTTTCACACTGCACATAGTTAACCCAGGGTTATCTGTAACCCAGGGTTTGAAGTTGACCTTTTCACACTGTACATTGTTAACCCGTGGCTAGGTCTGAACCCAAAGTTAATGATTCACACTGCTTCTTGTTAGCCCCGTGTTAAAAGTCAGCTGAAACACGTAACCAATGTTTGCATTCCGGAATGAAAAGCATTTACTCTCTGCTCCCGATGTTGCATTACAGTCTTTAATTTGTTTGTATTCTCTTACATCTCTTTAGTTTTCCCCCCCACAGCTGATCAGCAGACCTCATATATCCCTGCCTTTGACAGCTCTGCAGACATCTGGGCAAAAAATCCAGTTTACTTCTACAGGTGCCATCAAGTTTACTTTGAATGGATTTCTCAGCTTACAAACTGATAAATAAATGTGTCTCCTCCTGGGACCAATTAGTTTGTTTTGTTACTTGTTTAGACATGCTTTTTTTTGCTTGGTTTTGTTATATTATTATTATTATTATTTAGCTAACGTTAGCTGCCTAGTTCTCATTTTTAACCAAAACAATTACACCAGAAGTGCCGTGTTTGAAGTACAGAAATATATCATCACGCTCTTTGTTTATTCTAACCTCAATTCACACTGGAAACAGTTAGCCCTGTTCACACAGATAACCCCAAAAATTTGGGGATAACCGTGCTCGGAAGCAGGGCCAGCTAACCCTAGGTTAAAGTCTGGGTTAGCCCACTTTGGAACATGCCAGTGTGAAGTGTGTTAACCTAGGGTTAAAAATAGTTCTAGAATGCATTTAGCCTAGGGTTAAGCACGGTGTGAAAAGCCAGATGTTTTCCTTAGGGTCATTATGACCTCCATCAGTGTGACATGTTGTAATAACCAGTTAACCTTATTTTTTCATCTTGATACCGCATGACATTTCCTAATTGGGTGGGATTAAATACTAAACATGTAATAAACAACTGGCTTTCAAAAGGCATGTACCAGCTTGGGGTCATTTTGACCCCCAGGCTCTGTACCCGTCTAAAATTTAAAAAAATATACTACCTTTTTAATTTTTTTTATCTCAGATTTTTTTTTTTGTGGGTGATTCCATAGGCACTTTACCATACTGGTTTCAAACTTTCTCCACCAACTTCAGGGTCAATCTGACATCAAACATAAAATACATACTAATATTCAACATAATGGAAGGGTTAAGAGCATTCTAATCACATATGTGTGATCTGACACCGCAAAGGGGCACTTCTGTTAATGTCATTTTTGAGTGAAGTAGTAGTTCTTGATGAAACCATTCACGAATTAAGCTCTGCAGGTGTTTGCGAGTAGCCGCGGGATTCATTCTGGAGAGACGTTGCCGGTGAATCTTTCGAGTGTAAATTTTCAGCGCTTTGGGGCCACGTGCAGACGGACCCGCGAGGCCCGCTTTATCAGGGCTGAGCTGCAGAGCCACAGCCGCACCCTGACGCTAGGTACTGGCCTGAGGAGGAGTAGTAGGGGAAAAAAGCGAAGGGGGTGGGGCTGGCGCCCGAGAGGAGAGTGAGGAGGAGGAGGCTCACTTGATGAGGTTCTGGAAGGCGTATCCGTCCGTCCACTGCTCGGTGAAGGAGGCCCCGTGCCGCACGGTGGTGAAGTGCCCCAGACGCAGCCTGTCCTGCATGCTCTTGTCCCGGCACGCCATCTTCTCCTGCTTCGACTGGGGGGGGGGGGGAAGACGCGGGTCAGCCTTCACGTCACAGACCACTACGAATCGAACCCCGGTAAACAGCGCTAACTGGGACGGAACGGCGTCACGAATCGCGTGGCGGTAAAGGCGTGAGAAACCACAAACCCAGGGCTGTCCCAGTCCTGTTCCTGGAGACCTTCAGTCCTGTAGATTTTCACTTCAGCCCTAATTTGGCACACCTGATTCTACTAACTATCCGCTCAATGAGATCTCCAGCTGTTGAATGAGGTGTGGCTTTGTTAGGGTTGGAGTGAAAACCTACAGGACGGTACATCTCCAGGAGCAGGGTTGGGCTTCACTGGACTAGCCCCTTCTCAGTATCCCCCCCCCCCAATTATATACAGACACATGACCTTGCAGAAGTCACACAGATGTACTACAGAGCGACAGCGGAGCCCTGCAATGCTGATGAAAGCCAGAGCGCGAGTGAGTCACCTTCTCGATCAGCAGCTTCTTGCTCATGGTCACACACTTGTTCAGCCGCTCCTTGTACCGCTCCAGCATTCGCTGCTGCTCGTCAATCTGCCGCCGCAAGTCGCAGTTCGCCTGGGGTGCCGACAGCAGGAAGGCGCCTTTCATTACATTGCATTTTATTTCAACAGACTCCATTTTGGCTCAGGCAGCCGGGCTGAAGAGTCGAGGCCGCCCTGAGCCGTAATGGACGCAAACACAGCAGCCCCGTTCGCAGTTCCCGCCTGACCCGCCGGCCAAACTTTACGTTAGCCAGCCACCGCAAAAACTCACCCGTAACAAGTCGTCTATGCGGCCCTCCTTCTTCTCCAGGTCCGAGTTCTTGTTGTTCTCCAGCGCAGTCAGCTTCTCTATCGTGAGGTCAGACTGCGGAGACAGAGAGAGCACGCGGCTGCAGCAGGAGGACGCAGAGCGCGCAGGGAGCGTGTGGGGGAACGCGCTATGTCTGCGGCCTCTTTAAGCGGCGGCTAACGCACTCGCGCCGTCACGTTCCTCATTTGCCTGCTGCACAAAATCTGAAAGGCGCTGAGCCGCGGTCACTGCTCGGCCTGTATAACCACGGTGCGTTCCAGCCTGAGGCCTGGGGTAGCCTGGGGTAACATGCGCTTCTTACTGCAGCTCAGGTGAGTCGGTTTTAGGGGTGGGGAGGGGGGGTGCTGGGACACAGTGTGGAGACAGGGGGGAGATAGGGGGGGTACCTGTGTAGCTTTGTGTGCGGTGTGGAGCGAGATGGGCTTCAGAGAGCTGGTGGAGTGGTCTGTGTTAGCAGAGCCTACGGAGGAAGGGCTGCCCTGCTGCACCTGTAACACACACACGCACACACACGCACACACACGCGTGCACGCACACACACACACACGCACACGCACGCACACATACATACACAAACACACACAGGCAGGGAAGGAGACACTAAATCAGTGGCCAACAACCTTCCAGAATGGAGACACGTAATAGATATATCAAACACACCATTTAACATCACTTGTTCAGACTTTACTGACACAAACAAGTCATTGTTCTGCAGCGGGACCATGAAGAGAGAGAGAGAGTGTGAGTGTGGAGAGGCTGAGTGAGGTGTGTGAGAGACCCAGCCCTCAGCAGTGAGAGACAGAGCAGAGACAGCCAGCGCTCACCGAGGCAGGGGGGTTAGAGAGGGAGTGCTGGGGGGAGGAGCGGACCACTGGCGGCACACACCGACCCGGACTGGTACCAGGACCACTACCACCCGCAAACTGAGAGAGAGACAGAGAGAGAGAGAGAGAGGGAGGGAGGGAGGGAGGAGAGCGGGGAGAGAGAGAGAGAGAGAGAGAGAGAGAGGAGAAGAGAGAGAGGAGGGGGAGAAAGGAGAGAGAGAGAGTGGGGGAGAGAGAGAGGGGGAGAGAGAGAAGAGAGAGAGAGGGGACGAGAGAGAGAGTGGGAGAAGAGGGGAGAGAGAGAGATGGGAGGGAGAGAGAGAGAGGGACAGGGGAGAGAGAGAGAGAGAGAGAGGAGGAGGGAAGAGAGAGAGAGAGAGAGAGAGAGGGAGAGAGAGGAGAGGGAGAGAGGGGGGAGAGAGAGAGGAGTGGAGAGAGGGGGAGGGGGAAAGGAGGAGAGATGAGGGACAGGGGAGAGAGAGAGATGGGGAAGGGTGAGGAGAGCAGAGGTGAGGAAAGGAGAGAGAGAGATGGAGGAAGGAGAGAAAAGAGAGCAGAAGATGAGAGGTGTGGAGGGAGAGAGCAAGAGAGAGAGATGGGAAGGGACATAGTGAAGGTGGTGAGGGAGGGAGAGAGAAACAGAGCAGAGAGGAATGGTGAGCAAAAAAGCCTGACAGAAAACAAACAGAGCAAACCCTAACCCTAACCCAGTGGAGAACGTAGCCTGGTGTTTTGTATGCTATTCTCTCAATAATGGGAGGAGCTCCACATACAGCAGCAGTCATACGCACTTTTCCAAGCAGCCTACAGTGCTGAGGGCTAGCGGGTGCTCTGTACTTCAGCAAGCCTCAACTCACCTCAAAATAATCACTAATTTTATGCCCTCTTGTTCCTCCTTTCCCTGAGGAGAAAAAGGGAAAGAAAAAACAAAATCAAAATGGATGGAATGGGCTTTGGCCATACACGAGTGGAAAAGACTGAGAAACAGAGACAGCGGCTCCTCCTCTTCCTCCACCGCCGACATGTTCCTTCAGTAATGCAGATGCATTGCCTCAATAAGACTGGGGGGGGACAACTCGCCTTGACTGCCATCGTATGGTTCTCCTTTCCTCTTCCTCGTCCTCTGGTCATTGGGCTTCTTCTCCGGTGTCTATCAAAAGACACACACACATGCACACACACACACACGCGCACACACACGCACACGCACGCACACGCACACAGGCACACACACAAAAATAAGCTCCATGGTCCACTTCACTGGAGGCCCCAGGAGACCACCCGGTGAAAACATAACATCCCCAGAACTCTGTGGCAACACTAAAGCCCGGTGATAACCAACATCACAGAAACATGAGAATGTTATCCATTGGTGGGACTGTGCGGAGGGGAAGGTGAAGTGGGAGAGATGGAGAGGCGTGCGTGAGTGTGAGTGTGTGAGTGTGTGTGTGCGCCTGCATGTGCATTTCGGGTGGCAGGGGTCTTCAGAAAAGTGCTTGAAAAATACGGGACACCTAAGCTTCAAAAGCACAGGGCCACACCACCGAATCATAAAGACAATTTTGAGTTAAACACAAGCGGAGCCAGTTTGTACATTCTCTCATTCAACTATCATTCAACTAAACTCCATTTAAGTACAGTTAGTTTGAGTCAACATTTATATAATCTGTGAAAGGAACAAACATCACAAAGCAAACATGGTACTTTGCCGTCTGTTATGTCAAGATAATTGCAGGTTTCGCAGAATTCGCCATATCCACATGCTGCTCGCAAACAGACGGCCATTTTTTTCCCCACTACCCGTACTCATAATACCAAGGAAAGGTTCAGGAATGAAAGTTGTAAACAGACCTCCAGCTCCTTGTCACTGAGAGAGCCCACGCTGCACAGGCTCTGATTGGACGACTCGTTGTGCGCCGAACCCTGGAAAAGACAAAAAAAAAAAAAAAAAAACACCACAAATCAACCAGTGAACCCTGACAAGAGCCCACGTTCACCAGCCTGACACAGGTAGCGGCGACGGTAACTGTATCTGTCCTCTTACGTGCCTTTAAAACGTATTCAATGACTTTGCGTCACGAGAACGTACGGTTTGAAAGAGACCAGAGCAGTCCAACTGAAATGAAAACAAAATGGCTCCTGGAAAGGTGTACCCCTGTTTGATCACCCCGTGCTACAATAAGACGTGACGGCCTCAGCAGCGCACTGTCAAGGCAACAGCAGTGCAGTCAGGGTGGGGCACCTGCCCAGCTGGTAACCATGCAACCGGGATAAAGACGAGAACTGACAGGCAGTCCAGTGCAGTGGGGGCGGGGGGGGCTGACACATAACACAGCGCCCAAGGTCAGGACTCAGGAACAAGCCAACGGAAACCATTTTAAAAACCGAGACAGGCGCCACCGAAGTGCTCCGATTTTTAATCTCGTTTGTTCAACCGCGGTCGCTTTCTTCAGCTCGCCGCTAAAAGCAGGGGGCCGCAGCTCGGGACGGACGACTCCGGCCCGCGCGCCAGCGGCTGCAAAATGGCGGAGGAGGCGTGCAGCAGCGCCACGGCAGGAGAAGCATTTTATGCGACGGCATCCGTCCTCGAGCCGGCGTGCGACCGGGCGGCACGATCCGCTGCGACGCCAGGGCTCAGGCTGTCGGTCAGCTCAGGAGAAGCCATCTGACTCACCCGGCTCCTTTGAGCACGAGCGGCCTCGTAACCGACGCTTCCCCGGGAGCCGGGTCTCAGAATGACGTCCGCGTTTAGAGAGGGGGAGACGGCCCGAAGCGAGGCGCTGTGGAGACGGAGCGCTTCGGGAGCCGGTGCCCCCCGTACGGCACGGCCCAGCGGAGCGCCAGGGCCAGGGGGGGGGCAGGGACCGCCACGCGAGCGTACCGCCACGCGCGCACGGGGCCTGGCACCCTGCCCGCGGCTCAGCTCCCGCGCAGCGACCGCCTCCACAGCCCTGCGCCCCGCCGGCGCCCCGCAGACTGAAACGGAGGGACATTCCTCGCCCCGAGCCCCTATTTTACCAAGCCCGCAAAGCCTCAGGTCTCCATTTATACACAAGCTGAATGCAGGGAGCGAGGAATTGTGTGTGTGTGTGTGTGTGTGTGGGGGGGGGGGGTGTTAGGGGTTAAGGGAGGTGGTCCCCCTGCCAGCCCGCCTAATTTCCTTAAAGCGGCAACAGTTAAGAAAAGCCCGTCGTCGCCGGCGACGGCCCGGTTCGTGCAGAGGGTGGGGGAGCAGGAGGACCTCCCCGGGCGGAGCTCACAGACCTTGGCCACCCCCATGCCCGTGAAGCGCGCCTCCAGCAGCTCCTGCCGCCGCGGGTCCAGGCTGTGCAGTTCCTCCATCATGTCTGCGGAGAGAGAAGGGAGGGCAGGGAGACAAACGGGCTGCAGTCAAGAGAGCGGCGCTAACATTAACGGAGCGGGCCTGGCCACGGCGTGCCTAGCGCCTACGCGCCTGATGGAGAGCCACACCGATCGGTCCACTTTCGACAGAGGGCCCGTCTACACAACACTGCGCAGGTCACTTAACGTGGAAGGCCCGAGATTCAGGAGGAATAGCTCTCACAATCGAGGATCGATCTGTGACATTATTTAAGGCCGTTTTACTTGGCTTTGTTACCATAAGGACCGTAGATCATCTTTCCCTCCCAGACAATACAAGCCATAATATTAAATGATGCAGTAAAAGAATATTTCAAACGCCCTTTGCTATTTTATATTGAGCGCAATATCAGATTTGGCTTCTGGGACAAAAGCTAATGGGGGCAGGTTGTATGAGGAAGAATGTCCCTCACCGATTTTAGAAAGTTCTTTCCAAAAATACCGACCCAAAATGGACCCAAGTGCAATGGAGTCTGAACAGCTGTGAACCCTATCACACACCCAGTTTTAATAGGAAGAGATGTGTCTTTACCAGGGCTAAGAGCGTATCATACATTAATCCATGGGAATCGACGGGTTTTTGAAGCAAGAAAGTAGGACCATTTTCTGAAACCATTAAACTATTCTTGTATTGAGGTAAATCTGTTGCGAAACTGTTCCTCGGGCAGAATGCACACTGAATGATTCATGCAAAGCCCTTTAGGTAATGTTACTTAGCCAACAACCAAACAAGGTGATTGGAGGTTAAACTAATCAATTTGCAAACGTTACCCAACTTACTGCGTTGATAAACTATTGCAAATGAAGTCGGTTTTCACACAGCGACACAAGATATTTTCATAGACATGTACAAATACCCCGGACATGTATAAAGTATACATGACGGCGTAAAACGGCGTTTAAAAACCCCACACTCTTACTTTAGTTAACCAGATAACCTAAGTTACAGTACAGTGCTCAGCTAACGTTGAAGCAGTTTATGATCCAAGCATCCTAGCTACGACTCCGTGGTATTGTTACTTGGCCAGGTTTTTTTTACTAACTTAATACATTTAGTTAAACCCATAAAGATGAAACAAACAGACAACCATCTCTGAAGGAAAATACTAGCTTACTAGCCAGCTAACTGGCTCACTATTACCTAGCTAGCCACCTCGCTAGCACATTTCATCCAACAACCTAAAATGGAGATGATGATAGTTGGCTGGCTGGCTGACTGACCAGACGTCGTTAGCGAATCGACTAAATAAATAAATACCACTGCAACGCACTGTTGTTCGAACAAACGCAATGGAAATGAGTTTCGTTTGATCTGTCGGTATCTAAACTATGTATGCATAATAGTCAAGTCAGCTCGCCAGCCAAGTTACCATACTAAGAAGACAATAAAACCTCTCCCAATATCCTTCAGATTCATCTCGGCGTTGCAGCTAGCCAACTCGTTTAGACAACAGCATAATTTTGTTAAACGTTATATTTGTCGAGGTTATTGTCACAAAGAAAGCGAGCTTTTTTGTGGTGTCTTCCCTCTCGTTTTACACAAAATACATACGTACATCGCCATCCTCAATAAACATTAGACGAGGTTATAATCCCCCTGTCGCCAGCCAGCTAGCCACATCGTTTAGGTTACCTGCAGCGGTGTCGTTTTTCACGGGCCTCGGGTCTCTCCGGGTATCAACCACTTTCCCCTTCCGAACAGCCCCAACACTTTCACCAGAGGCCTTGTCGAAATCCCCGTCCTCTCCCAGATTCGGAGTCCAGAGTGAGCAGTGCAGGCCCTGTTCCTTGGGGGCTGATGGAGAGTCGTGTGTAGGCCTAGAGATCCTCGGGATTTCCCAAGCCCCTTTCTGCCGCTGCCCCTGCACGGGTAACCCCGGGCTTACTCGCCTCCGCTCTTTGTGGGCCCCAGCCTAGCAGGCGTTCTCTACCTCGGCTCACGCTGGACCCGACAATAGCATTAACCTAAAAACGTTCATTTGGAGCAAGAAAAGTGCGTCGCTAAACTATATATCCAAGCTTTGGCTATTCTTTTTTTTCTTCCCAGGATAAATCCAGATCGATAGCTTGCTAATTCTAGCTAGCTAGCAACTTAGCTAGCTAACTGGGCTCATTGGTACTCAGAGTTCGGTCGATGTAAAGCAGGTTCAGTCAGCAAACAGTCTTCGCCTCATCTCTCGTCTGCAGCGTGCCGCGGAAATGACCTCTTTCCGATCAATTCGGCCTATTTGGTAGCTTGTCAACTAATCCGGATCGATTCGGTTCGTTTCTCTATTTTTTTAAACAATGTAAACAATAATCAGTAAATCTCATTCTGTCTCGTGAGATTGTCGAATCGTTTCCCCCCACCGCGCCTGAAGTGTTTACTCGCGCCAATGAAAGACTTGACTCGAATTTGGAACTGATATAATGAGAGTCGATGTCCCTGACGAAAACTTCACCACGGCTCAAAATCTTGGCCAGTGTAAGTTAATGCAAAACGCTGGATGCACAAATGGCATTTTGCATATCTTTGCACATATGGCATTTCGCATTTCTTGTTACTGTTTCTCTTTTATCACTACCATATATTGTTCTTTGTGCTGTATCATTCTGTGACATTTTACTCACCTCAGTCATACGTCCAACGTTAGGACTCACAGCTAAGAAATTCCACTTATTTAATTCTAATAGTTATTAAGTAATGTGATTGGGCAGCAACCAGTAACTGGTTTTATTTTTAGTTATATTTGTCTATATAAATACATAAAAATGATAAAATATGATGTATCGTATAGGCTAGGTAGGTACGTGATTATTTATGGAGTAGTTGCCCTGCAATAAAAATGAATAATTGTGGAATACCCATGAAGTAATACAATTAATTATTCAATGCATAAAGTCATATCATACACAAACAAACCTGTGAATACATATATCAATAGTAATACATTTTTCATCATTTGTTTATTTATTAATATATGTCTTTCCTTTTATTTCCTTCTACTGACACACGCATTTATGTGGTCAACCAAACCACTCAGAAAAGTGCAATCAACTACGTGATGACTGAGTATTTGGTGCTTGGTACGAACTGGTATGATCAGAAGAACTGTGGCATTATTTTGAGAACTTACACAAGGAAAAGTATGATTCGGCACCTGTCAATTTAGCTTTGTGCAGTTAACATAAATTTTATTGTAGTATTATTGTAAGTGTTAATTACTTTTCATAAAAGCAAGTAGCTCACAGAGGAAAGCAGAAGTCTGTTCATTCAGTAGGAGCACCCTGAATAACAGCTTTGGCATTCAGGCGATGAAGGACAAACTGTCACACTTTAGTGATACAGGGACCATGGGACAGCAGGTTATTTCCTCCCAGAATCAGTATGCTGTCTTACAGGCTGGGATCAGCTTTGTTAGCTGATCACTAAGTGAGCACCAACCATCGACAGCGTTACCTGAAATGTAGCAACATCAGTGCCACACAAGCTAACCAGGCAGTTTAATGTTTTAATAAAATAACTAAACTTATTTTGTATATTTGAATCAATCACGTGACAAATGTGAAAAAAATTTAATGTGACAACACAAGGAAAATATAAGTATTACCAGCAGCAGCACAGTACTGGAAATAACTGTGGAGCTGAGCTGATCCAGTCAGCTTCTGGACCCTGAAGCCGAAGGGGTTCAGTTCAGGATATATGGAACCAATGACGAGGGGATCCTGGTAGCAGGAAGAAATGGGGAGGAAAAAAAAAAGTATATATATATATTTTCCGCCTGGAATATAATTAAACATTAATGTTACGTATTTGATTCATTGTTACATTTGGCCTTGATGTTTTGGACCAATGATAGTTTTACCAAAATATTTTCATCTCAACAAAAGAAATACAATAAAAGAAAATGATGACACTTGTCCATATACATATTTAATGGAACATTTTTTTCATTGAGGAATGCATAATGTTATATTCAGTAATGTTATTCAGTACATGAAAGCATTAAAATATCTGTACGCTTTGAGGAGCACAGACAAAACCTAACTAGATTACCTCTGAAGTAATTTAGCACTTGTTCTTTTCTATTCAATCTACACCTTATCATGTTTGCTTTTCCTGCATATATCAGGGCCAGGCGGTATTAAAACGGGAGGCGCCAGCCTGGCAGCGGTGCTGCTGCTCCATTCGGTGTGGGGATGGCATGGTGCAGTGTGCAGATTTGTGTCTGAGCTGCCCCAGTGATGCATATGTTGCATCTCGGTGCTGCACGTGCACAAGTTCAGAAAACCACGTATGAATAATAAATGTCAAGTCAGTGGTGATGGAATGCCATTGTAGATATGAAACCATTAGTGAAGCTGACTGTGGATCCATTAATTGGCCTCTTGCTCAGGATGACTTTTAAGTGAAAGCCGATAAGCCAAAAGTGCGGTGGGGATTTTATTAGTAGGTTGCAACTAAAGCCTTGCAATCTCTTATACAACCTTGGGATCTATATAATTGCATTACTCCGAGCAACTCGTGCCCTGCAGATGGATCCTCTGGGCTTCTGAAGCCGCACAATTACAACAGGTTAATTCTCACGACGTTCCCCTTTATGAGTCCCGCCTCTGGTCTCCCAGCAGGCGGGGGTCTTGTGTAAAGCTTTTTAGAGCTTTTCGTTTTAATCCGAGGAACGTGAACTGCCGGGTCTGCCGCACTTCCCCACAGATGTTGCTGCACTGTCATATTGCAGTGTGTCACCCTTCCGCAAGCCAAAGTGGGCACCGGGACTGTACAGGGATTTTGCCGCATGAAATTCATTCACCGGATAAGCTCTTCGGATTGTGACTTCACGACTCCTTTTCTGTTTTCGGAAAGGCATAGCCATTCAATTGAGAACCCTGGGAAAAGACTTTTGGGGAAATGGTCTTGATTCTCGACACACTCCGAGCTCCCCATTTCAGAAAAGAGGCTCTAAGGCAGGGAAGGTGAGGGAGAGTCTGCTGTAAGAACTTCTTCTGAACAACGCTGTGTAATTTCTATGTTAATGCGCCCGCTCGTTAGTGCTAGTGCTCCAGTCTATTGGCTGTTGCCTGCTGGGAATAGTTGCCACATAAGTGCTTGCAGTTTTTGGCCTGGCGCTGGCTGCTGTGTGGAGATTAAATTTGCGCACTTACCAAAGTACATCTGCAAGTGTGATTAATTTATAAATTAAAAAAAAAACATTAATTGCCACATCTGGGAGGTGAGCCAGGGTGATTGACAGCTTGCACACTGCATTGTGGGATTACAGTGCAGCCAATTCGAGTGCAGCTAATTTGCCACTCTGCCTGCAGTGGACGTCCAATAAATATGCAAGTATGACTAGTAAAATCCAGGTCTATGAATTCAATTATCGTAACAACTGTGGTCCCCCCATGTCACAGCAGGAAAGCCCTAGTGCTGTAATTAACCCTTGTCTTCATATTATGCATGCACCCCATGTCCACAATGACCCACCTTTGCCAGACCCCTGTGATAAAGCCTCTTCATTAAATTTTAAACCCTAAATCAATGTTTAATGTGGAAACAACCTGTCACTCATCTCATCAGGGAATTGGTGAATAACTGTTGTCCTGATTCACAGTCCAGAGAGACTGCAGTCTACACTACTATTTTTACAACAAAGCACACGTCATAATTGAATATATTCATTTATATTTTGCTGTAATAGATGTGTGGCACTTAACTTTGATTATGACTTCTGATTTCATAACTGAAGGCTTAAAAAGACTCATAAGACAATCTTTATACTCTGATGGTGTCCCTCTTTTATGAAAATATAAAAAGGGCAATGGTGAACTTTTTCTAATGGTAGGGTCACTCCAAGGAAAGTCATCAAATTTCAAATCATTAAATTTACGGGGTTTCACTGCTGTTCAATTTCGAAGAGGGTTATTTTTGACCCTGAGGGCAACACAAAGGTTAAAGGTTTCTGGAGTTGGTTACTGAGGCTACGTTTGTGTGGGTGTAAAAAACTTTGATCTCATGTACCGTCTTACCCAGTTCTGTTGGACATGTCCATTTTGTCTAAAATCTGGATGCTGGAGTAGTATCGGCGGACTAAAATGTATGGAGAATCTGTTTGACAGTCTTTAATTTACTGGTCTTAGCAAATTGTGAGATGTCAGGAGAGAAAACACAAGAGGAGTTGCTGGAATGGAGGTGGACACTGGACAACCCCCACTCTTGTTAGAAGCAGTATTTGTGAACCACAGAGCTGATTTATGGCTTCAGAAAGTGGTCTGGATCAGAGGAGTAAATGTGACCTTGGGACTTAGCATGGCCATATGCACATACTAGTAATACATTTTTCTGCACTAAAAGTGAAGTAATGACCTGGTCTACTATGCCATGAAGTTGGTGCACACTTGGAAATTGAATTGCGGCCATTTAAAGTGCGATATAAAATTCAGTTTTGTAGTCTGTGTGATGATTGACAGCTTAAGTTACATTTTGCATATATATCCACAGCAGTACATGCATACAGGAAATTAGTGTCATTGGTAAATATAACTTACATTCCACAAAAACGAAACGCTTTGGGAAATATGACTAAATATCAATCCAATATGCCTCTACACATTTGACCATATATTTTCCCAAAGAAAGTAATGATTTGTTTTCATTTGAGACCAGCTGCAGGCCATATAATGAAATGAAGTCCTCAGTTGTGTGTGGAAGAACATGGAGTAAACTCCTGTAAGTATAAACAAAAAAAGGAAGACACTCCTGGCTATCGCCAGAGAGGGGCGCCATTGTTCCAGTACTGAGATTGATGCAAGCTTACTGGAGAATGGCGGCTTTATTGACATCATTACATTACATTACATCACTATGCACTTCTATGCCAAGTGTTTTTTTATTCAAATGATACATGTTGTAAAATAAAAATTCAATACTATTGTTACTTTTTAACTTTAGAACCTAAATACATGATGACAAGAACATACCATTCAGCACATCTCGGCTAATGGCTAACACCAGAGGAGGGCGCTGTTGCTCTAATATTGAGTTTGGTATGAATTTACTGGAGTGTGGCTGCTTTATTGACATTGCTTTGCGATTTTACGTTGAGTGCTTTTTCCATTTAAATGATCCATCTTATTAAATTAATGTACTGTTAAGTTTACTTCTTACTTCCATTCAGCCCATCTAGGCTCCAGTGCATCCAGCACTTCATCAGGCTTGGACATGAGCAATCCTACCCATGTGAAAAAATAGTATGCTGAAGTATACCTGAAGTGTACTATTTTATACTTAAGAACACTTTGAGCATAATTAAAGTTTATATCAAGCATGTTTAGTACACAATTTTTTTTCACAAGGGTAGGGTCTTTGCTACATGACTTGGCAAGCTTAATAAAGAATAAATAAATGGAATTGCACGATACTTTAATAATTCAAGCATTTATTTAAAATCCATTCCTGATTGGGTAACATTGTAAACATTCCAAAACAGAAAATAAAATGTGTAAACTAGTAACAAAAGGCCTCCCTCCCCACAGGCCACAGTTGCGTGTTTCTAAGAATGGGACGGTGCAAACAACTCCACCCTTGCCCTCAGTCAGAATCCAATTTGATTTTAAAAGCACAGAAAAAGCAAGCGAAGAGGCATCAGAATATAAATAAGGAAAGTTATGTGATGTTCTTTGTTCTCCTGTGACAGATGTCCACTCTGAACACAATGAATCTCAATGTCAATCTCCTTTGGCTTATCTAATCACATTGCTTGAGTCCGAAGTACTGTAGGTACGGGTGGGATGATGCAAATACATAGCCGACTTGTCAAATTTACAAAACGTTGTTGTGAAATGAAAGTTGCCTGACAAACGTGGTACAATGTTACAGCATGTGAGAATGTTGTACACTAGCTGTGGACCAGCATTGGGACTAACATTACTTCCAATGTGACTGCATGCTTGAGTAACTCATAAAACTTTACCCATGCACATTTTAATCATTCACACAGCAGTTGTGACGAGACCTGTACGGCATTTAAGATTCTAGGTTCTGGAATTTAGTAACGAGTCTTCATGTTTAATAATGAAAACTGAGTGCAATATGCACTGGGCTAATCAATTAAAATATATACAACCCGTATGTTTCTGTTTTGAGCAATGGGTCATTACCTCATTGTAATTCATAAAAAAAAAAAATCTTCACAAAGGTGACATACAGTCACTCAATTATTTTCTGAATACTAGCGGTGGATGATGTGTCTACACCCACTGCTGACCTATAATTTGAACAGCAGACATTACAAGACAATTTATTATGTACGTAATCAATAACATAAAGACTCCATTACTGAAACATCCAAGCAGAGGGGAGTACAGACTCAGATTCAATAAGCATGACTCAAAAGAAAATGCATACAAATATAAATATAAAGCATTTCACTTAAAAGTTACTGAAAACAAGACACATAAGACATTTTCAATATCATTCAAAAGATTAATGCTATTTCAAAAAGTGTGGAAGGGACAGTGAAAGCATATGCAAGACCTCACTTCCATGGCTGAGGGTACAGGCTATTCCTTATCTGAGGAGTTTCCTGCCGGAAGTGAACACAACGTATTTTTCGCTCTATGTACAGTGGATGACTAATCTCTGGCCCGCAGCGTTGCTGGCTTTCCATATGAAAGTGTGGCTGACAGTCCAGGTTTAGCTGCTCTTCCTGGGCACACAGCCGTCAAACGAGCTGCCGTTACTGCAGAGCGACTGCTCAGGACACACTCACTCCTGCTGAGGTGCATTGTGGGAAAGGCACTGTGTCTTCTTCACTGCGAAACAGTGCAGATTTGTCCCTGGTTCTGGATAATATTTGTACCATTGGTACTAGAATTTATTTGACATTTCTTTTTCTTTTTACTTCAATGGGTTATTACAAAAGTACAGCGTATTTAATGTGTCCAACTAAAGCACTTGTCCCTAGTGCAGTGAGAGATGCTACAATATGTATTGCTTGGTATCCCCTGCCTTGTTGCTCAATGGCAGCTTGGCTACTTGATCGAGCTCATGCCATCTGCTTGCAGCATTTGTGCAATAAGCAGCTTCTGCCAATGGGTCAAGCCTACAATTACAGTTAGCAATTCCACATTGAAGGTCAAATCTAAATAGTCATCCAGAACATTAAATGAACATCTTCTGAGTAACAGTATATCCTGGCAAAGGATTCCTTAAGACCAGCAGTACTGCCCCCAAAAAAGCAGCCTGCCCCACTTCCAAATCTAGGTGAATCAGCCATATGCAGATGCTGTATGTAAATAGACAGGACCCAGTGGAGTACAAAAAGGGGAAGGGCAGCTCGTGATTGCATAGACTTCTTAATATAACCGACATGTGACCTAAATTTAATCCTTTAAAATTCTATACATATTTACAACCAAAAATAGCATCTCATACAGTATTCAGAAATTCTTCCCGTGAAAGCACAATCTGCACACATATAACACAAAATATTCCAACAGCTTCTAGGAAATGGATTGGTCCAAATTCACCCCGCCCCTTCCCCCCCCCCCCCCCCCATTCACCGACCCACGTCCCTTTAACCCCAGCACTGCTTCCACAGTTTTCGACCCCTGAGTTTCGCTGGTTCTGACTGGGTGGGGCCCACGTCACTCCTTGCCGCGGTACGTCACATTGGTGAAGGTGGAGGTGGCTCCTTTGTACAGGGGATTATGACCCTGCAACATCAGACAGAACAGAATACCCTGATCAAATTATGGACAGCGCAGGAGACTCGATTACCACGAGAGAGCTGCAATTCATGTCTTCGCCAGTAGCTGGCAGCACTACTAGCTGATGAATACAATAAACAACCAGTGCTCTTGAACATGTGGACACTACTACACGCCACACGGCACCTCCGAACAGAGGACGTTAGTGGGCCTCGCCTATGAAAATAAGGGGATTAGAGAGGCCCAGATGTGGGCAGAGAGACAGTCTGTGAAGAAATCAGCATGAGACTGCATGCCATGGCAGTAAAGCCTAATTAGCATTGCCTAATTTAAAACAAATACGCCCCGGGAGGCAGAGGCGTTCTTTTGTTCAGTTCTGAAGCAACAGTTCGCCACAAAAACTACTCCCCTCAGCTCCCACTTCCAAAATATTTACAAATTGCGCGGAAGAGGAGAGAAAATGAACGTTGTCAGGATTAGCAAAGAAACTGGAAATCAGGCTGAAAACAACATACTTTGTGTATGACTTGCTTAATTGAATCAGTTAATATGGCATCCATTTGAAAGTAGCTCACACAGCCATATGCACATTTAAGCCTATAAGCGATATGAGTGGTTTGTATTGGTGCTCACTGAAGGTAAACGCACTGTGTGGATGAGTAGGAGAACCTTCCCGCGTAGGAGTGTGAGAACATGACCGGATGCACCGCATTGACTGTGTGTGCCCCCCAGTCAGGAAAGGGGGGGGGGGGGCAATGTAGTATAATGGGCAAGGAGTCGGTCTTGTAACCTTGAAGGTCACAGGTTCCGTCATGCCCTTGAGCGAGGTACTTAACCTGCATTGCTCCAGTATATGTCCGGCTGTGATGTGACGTAACGGGGCAGAAACGTGACCGGGGGTGTCACGCTCAGTCCGCGCGAGCGCTCACCGTGTCCCACTTTGCGCGAGCGCGCTCCTCCTCGAACTTGGCGAACTCCCGGCGGTCGTGGATGGTGACCAGGAGCTTCCAGATGAGCAGCGCGGCCAGGCCCAGAAAGAGGATGGCCCCAGCGACCGAGAGCAGCACCACCAAGATGTCTGGCCCTTTGGGACAGTCTGAAACAGAGAGAGAGAAAGAGAGAGAGGGAGGGAGGGAGAGAGAGAGAGAGAGAGAGGGAGAGAGAGAGAGAGAGAGGAGGGGGGGAGGGAGGAGAGGAGAGAGAGAGAGAGAGAGAGAGAGAGAGAGAGAGAGAGAGAGAGAGAGGGAGAGAGGGAGAGAGGGAGAAGGAGAGAGTTTAGTTTGTACACCAGTGTTTGTTTCCATTTCTCACCGAATTGTACTTTTCACGATGGCGCCCGTGACTGCGTTGTGCAGTATCTGCCTCCTGTGCGTCTCATTAAATCGGGCCTTCACAGGTGTTCAGGCCCTGTGTGCACAGTGACTCGGTCTCTTTCGCTATCGCTTCCCTTCCGTCCCTCTCTCGCTCTGTATCACCGGCTGCCTTCCTGCCAAGAACGCCCGCCCCGAAGCAGGTAATTTGTCAATGTGTAATGAGCAAACTCAGTTTTCAGTCTAGACATAATAAGACATCGCAAACACATTAATTCAGCTGTCACACCCAATTCCACTGAATCAGCTCTTCCTCATCGTCCAGACAGCAACATCAGCTTGAACCAAAACAAAGTAACCAAATTGTAACTTGAAGTATATGCACTGTAACACTGTAGCATGGTAGCAATTCAATAAGCTTTTCGTTTCCTATTTAATCTGTAATCCTTTATAAAGTACTACAATTCCTTTATATTTTTTATGAAAAGTATATTTTTCTACACTATATAGTATTTCACTTTTATTCTGCTTGAATCACACAGCATTACATAGTACTTATTGAAGTATCTATTGATTGTTTTCAAAAGCTCATTTAAACAGTAACAGTTTAAAATTCTTGTTGCAGTTTTTAGGCTTTCTGATAATTTTCCCATTAACCTATGACTAGCATTGTATTGTTCAGTCAGTGGTGTTTGTAGTAACTCTATGGAAAAGTGTGCGTGTGTGTTCGCGCGCGTGTGTAGTTCCTCTGCCCGGAGTATGTTTTCCTCTTAAATGTGGCTCCATCAAAGTGAATGATTATCTTGCTTCTCGGCTCATGCCTATCATCAAAGGACATTCTCTGAGACAATACTAAAGTGGAATTTGTAGTCTCTCTCCCTCCCTTTGCTCACCCTCTCCCTCTCTCTCTCTCTCTCCCTCTTTCTCTCTCTCTCTCTCTCTCTCGCTCTTTCTCTCTCTCTCCTCTTCTCTCTCTCTTCTCTCTCTCTCTCTCTCTCCTCTCTCTCGCTCTCTCTCTCTCTCTCTCTCTCCCTCTCTCTCTCTCTCTGCTCTCTCTCCCTCCTCTCTCTCTCTCTCTCTCTCTCTCTCTCTCTCCTCTCTCTCTCTCTCTCTCTCTCTCCTCTCTCTCTCTCTCTCTCCTCCTCGCTTTGCTCACCCTCTTCTCTCTCTCTCTCTCTCTCTCTCTCTCTCTCTCTCTCTCTCTCTCTCTCTCCTCTCTCTCTCTCTCTCTCTCCCTCGCTTTGCTCACCCTCTCTCTCTCTCTCTCTCTCTCTCAATTTCAATTTCAATTTCAATTTAAGTTGCTTTATTGGCATGAAATACAGACATATTTATTGCCAAAGCATACATATATAATATGTAAAATAAGAGTAATATTAAAATAATAATGATAAATGTAACAATATATACAAATAACAGCATATACAATAACAGCAACGGAAGTAAATCAATAAGTATGATTGATATACTCTCTCTCTCTCTCTCTCTCTCTGTCTCTCTCTCTCCCTCTCTCTCTCTCTCTCTCTCTCTCTCTCTCTCCTCTCTGATCAGCCGCCGCGGTAAGTGCGGTGTCAGCGAGCCGCGTGGAGGTGCCACGTTGTTTACCGCGGCGGTTTACGAGGAGGGGTGTTTCGTGTTCCAGAGACGTTCGCCCCCCGCTTTGCCGCCGCCTAATCAGGACCGAATTACACGCGCCGCCCCGTTAAAAAGGCCTGGCCTTGCAGACGCTCTCCACGGGATCAGCCTGCGGGGATCCACCTTCAGAACTCTCACCACCAGCCAGCACCGACCCGGCTGGGCCCAGTTAACGAGCAGATGTAGGCCGGCATGTGGGATCGCTGATCAGAGCACGGGGACTTCAAACGAGTGGGTTAGCCGTCTCTGCATCGCCATGGTTTCCTCTACGGTTCCTCACAATGCCCGATTTTTAAAAAGCTTTGCGCATATGCATCTGAATTTGTGACACAAAAGCATAAAAGCCAGGAATTCAAACAGAAGCCTCTAATGTTTTAAAAAAAAAGTACATTTACAAAAAATACTGAGGGCAAAGCAATTTTCAAATATGTTAAGTATAGCTCTGCACACATTTATTTATGTGATTGTGACATTCAAACAGGGGTCAAGGGGTCAAAAGCTTGATCAGAATCAGATGGTGGTATTCTCTGTTCATTGCTAGATCTAGATTACACTTAGTATTACCATTTATGTTTGGGGTAGATTTTTTTAAATAACAATTTTGGTTGTTGTGTTGAAAATTACGATTACGAAAAACTGCCTAGCTATCACCACGGGAAGTGAAACAGTAACAGTACCTGGGAACTGCACAGAAAACTGGTCGAAATCCAGATTACAAAATAAGTCAGTATTTCATACGATGTCAACAACAGGTAATGCTGTCAAATCGTGTTTTAAATAGCACCTCAGTGAATGATGGAATCGGAACTGCTTTGAATTGTGGGACAGGGTGTGAGGAGCACAGCTGTAGTCAGAGGAAGGCTGTGGAGGCTGTGCGTTGCTGGGGTGTTCTTCGGCACCGTGGGAACCGTGAACCGTAGGGAAGTTAGACGGCCAATCTGGGCATATGGTTTCAGTGGTGGGGAGGTGATGGTTAAGTCACTGAGGTGGCTGAGTCATCGCCGTCAAGGAAGCTGTAAAAGGCTTGAAAAGGCCGTGCCATCGCTGAGCCGCAGAGAAAGCTTGACCTGACACCCGGGAGCTGACGAATCGCGGCTGAGAGCGTGACTCGTTCCCGGCCCCCTCGTTTCCCTCCCCGCTACAGACCCAGGGAGCGGGGCTTCAGAAGCCATCTCCCCCCCTGCGGGCGTTCTGCATGGCAGCCGGGGGTGGGGGGTGGGATTTGGGGGGGGGGGGTTCTGATGCAGAAGGGGGGCTTACTGCAGAGTTCAAAAACTTTTAAATGAAAACTTGTGTATTTTCAGAGTTGGTGGGAGACAAACGCTCCTGCTGTACACACACCCAAACCCACTCTCTTGGCTATAGGCAGTGCACACGCTTAACAGCAACGACACACAGGCATGTGTGTGCACATACACACGCACACACGTACAACACACAAAGACAGTGTGAAGCATGTTCTTGTATGCGTATGCATGTTCTTGTACACCTGGTGTCTTACCTGGTTCCTTCACCACGTATAGGATGGATTTGCCACTGGCGTCTTCGTAGTACTGAAAGCGCTCCACGCAGTCATTCTCGTCCTTGTAGGTGCAGTTCACAGCGTTTTTGTCGTGGAACACTAAGGACAGAAGGAGAGAGGGTTGGAGAAAGAGGGAAAGAGTAGAGGAAGGTGGATGGTCCAAAACAGGTCTCAACAGGAGATCTAACACTCCACACTCTGTTGTTGTGATAAGCCAGAGCAAAAGGAAAGCCTTTTAAGTGATAAAGGCTCACAGGATTATGAGGATATCAGTATCTTCATATCTATATACTGTCTTTCCCTTTGCTGGTATATTTTGGGAAAGGGGTATTCTTTTTAAAAAATAATTTATTTCCCCCGTTCATGCTGTCTTGTTCTTTTCTGTAAGAGGGAGCACAGCCAGCGTTGGTCTTATATGTTCAAATCCTGAAACTAGATACCTAGCTAACACAAAATGTTCTCACAACGTTACTGGAATGTTTTGTCGGTGTTACATTGCCACTACATGGCAGAAACATTTTCAGAATGTTTTGTGTTAGCTGGGTAACTCCAGTTGTGTGAGGAGTGACAGTTTCCACTTGGAAATAGTATAGTTCTTAATATAAAGCTTCAGAATGTTCGATAGATAACAACAATGCTTTGTATTGCAACTGTTTAAAAAAAAAAAATAGATCCAGGTGTTTGATCTATTCAATGGCAAAAAGGATGCAACAAAAAACTATTTAATTTTAATAAATCATTTTTGACAAAAAAAGGCCAAATCGTCAAATACCGTAGAACACTACCCGTCAAAGTTCTCTAAAGGCTATTTTCGCGGCTGCTATTCATCCACGTGCGTCTAATGCCGTGACTCACCCAGGTCGTCCACCAGCTGGATCTCGTCCCTGCAGATGCGAGCGCAGGTGTTCTTCTCGAAGAGGCTCCCCCTCTTGAAGTGCTTGCACTCCACGCACTCCCTGCAGGGGGCAACAGCGCACCGGTCATCCAACAGCCGAGGAGATATACCGCCCCCTAAGGGCCGTCCTCAGGCGCCAAACCGCTGCCTCTCGCCGAATGAGCAACCGCGTCCCAGAGAGGGGGCGGAGACGCGAGCTTCGCTCGACAGAAGAGCGGGAGGAGGAAACAGAAGAGGGGTCACGGTGTAATGCTGGGCCCTAACCCCTGTCACAGTCAGGGAATGTTATGAACGCTGAGCTGGAATCAGGCACCCTGAGTATAATAATTTCTGCACCGCGGGCTGTCAGAACCGGACCTAGGGTTTCAGTGGCCCTAGACATTAATGCTGTTGTTGCCCAAAGTGCACCAACATAAAAAAAACAGTAATAGTAAAAACACTATCGTGTGGCCCAGGATTGGCTGTGGCTCTAAATGACGACACAGAGTGTATACACCAGCGGCTGGGTCAGCAGTCTGTGTTTCCCTTTTCCTAACACACGTAATGGGGAGAGAGAGAGGGTCTGCTTTCGGGCCCCCGGCGGCGGGGGCGGGGGCGGGACTCACTTCTTGATGGTGCAGGCGTCGGGGCAGGTGGGGCACTTGTCGCAGGTGGCCCCGTAGGCGCCGGGCTGGGTGCACTCGCAGCTGCCGCAGACGCACTGGCCCCGCCCGCTGCACAGCAGGCCCAGGCTGGACATGCAGGTGTCGGTGCGCGTGGAGCAGTTGCAGTTGTCCCCCTTCCAGTCCGGGTTGCACTGGCAGAACCCGCAGGAGCAAGCTCCGTGACCTTGGAGAGGGGGGGGGTGGGGGGTGCGAGGCGTCAACATGCGTTCCCTGTACGCCCCTGCTCGATTGATTTGGCGCACTTTGACAATTCACAGTGCTAAATGTGGGAAAATGGGCAATTTAGCGCTTTAAAATATTATGACAGGTCGTGCTTACAGTGCTAGGAAGTGTTTGAGTGCAGCTAATTGGCATACATGTGGCACATCTATCCAAACAGCTTTTCTTGGGTTTCATTTTAAATGGACTTTTCCAGACAGCTTGACACAAATTCCAGTAAGAGTGCGGGGAAGTATTGATCATCTTTCAGATACAAACGCTGGCTACTCCTGGGATTTCAAACTACTCACCCATCACACACTCTTACTGTGGAAGCCCATGTCCGCATATTCCTCAATACCAAACCTTAGTTTTTCAAATGCTTCCACCCTCACGTATGCACATTGCTCTTTAAATTATTATGTATGTATAGCCGCGATTCCACCCAAAGTAGCCGGAACTTTTAGTCCCAGGAACTACTTCTCAAGGAACTAAATGGTTCCTTCAGCCCATTGTTGTCTGCGTTTCCACCACGGCCTAAAGACCCGCAAAAATTAGGTAAATTAGGCCACTGACGTATGTAAAAGCGACGTCGTCGTCGGTCCATCTGTCCTATGATTTCTTCTGTAACCCCATACTACCACCGAAGTACATTATTTTCCAATAACTGGGACAGCCGGAGGGGTTTATTCCACTATAATATATACAAGACTATATATGGTTACTTTAGTATTTATTGATTTTTATCGATTGAATCACCTGAAATTTAAATATTCTTCCATGGCTGTTTGGGCATATCATTTTACCGTCAAGCAAAACTCTCGTTGGTAGTTCGACTTAGACCGTTGTAATGCAACAAATAGGATATAACAGGCCAATATACAGATTGTGACAGTTTTATATACCCTCTCAAACACATTCATTATGTTTTTAGGCGAACATTCACTTTCATGTCTTGACATCCGAGGCTACAGAATGCATTCACATTCCATGAATAACTGGTAACAACAGCAGAAAACATGCACACGTCGTAAACAATTTGCTGTTGAATTGACTACTTTGACTTTCATCGTCAATTCCATATAGGCTAATCGCAAAATGACAAGAATAAATAGAATGAAAACTCGGATTTGCGTGAAAATTTAAATTAATATTGCATTGGTACAGCCACCGTTTGCTTTCCTTCAAAGTTACTGCTAGCGGAGCAGCGAAGTGTGCCCTCCAGATGCTAACCATGCACCATAAATTAGTCCATAGTCTTCCTGGTCTTTTTGTGGAATTGAAGAATCGCAGAGTAAAATTATGGCAGTCTGTATAAGCAAAAAAGACGATTACTAGAATGAACCTGTTATTTTACCCTGACAAAAAGTGTGGAAGGTGATTTCCAGTTCGCTTTTACTGTATCACCAACGTAAATTACGCAGAACTACTGCATACCTCACATAACTGTATCAAACGTTTTCAGTAAATTATAATGGGCTAACAAAGAAAATCCAGAAGAAAATATTCAGCAACTGAATTAAACCGTTTGAATGTTTTGGTACGTAACATGCTGTCCCAGCACGAATGCTTAACATTTTATAAAACGAATACTAAAGCAAGAAAAGAACAGAAGAGCACACGTTATAATCCTCAATCTTAATTTCTCATCTGTTCCAAGACGTTGGCAGGCTATAACCGAAAGTAGGCTACATACAAGTTTGAATTCAAGTTATTATTATGAAAATAAATCGGTTTGTGGCTGCAGATTTTTACAAATGGCGGTTGAAATAAAATACTGCGAGTAGTCGACCAATCAGAAATATTCAGAGCTTGCGCCCCACCCCAGACGTTCCGGTACTTTTGGAAAGTACTACCCCCCAAGCAGGGACTTTTTTTGGGGTAAAATAAATTCCCCGGAACTTAATTTAGGAACTAGGTTCCTGAGTTCCTCAAAAGGTTCCTAGTTCCTGGGGAAAGTTCCTGTGGTGGAAACTTGTACGTGTGTGCTTGTACAAACATGCATGTGTGTGTGTCTCTGTGTATGAGCATGCGTGGGTGTGTGTGTGTGTGTGTGTGAGCATACATGGGTGTGTATATGTGTGTATGTGTGTGTGCTTGTACAAACATGCATGTGTGTGAGTGTGTGCGTGTGTGTGTGCTTGTACAAACATGCATGTGTGTGTGTCTCTGTGTATGAGCATGCGTGTGTGTGAGCGTGCATGGGTGTGTGTGTCAGTATTAATGAGTGACAATGCGGTCCATGTTTCCTCCTCTGCAGTATATCACTACTGAGCAGACCCCGATAAACAACGTAGAGGAAATGCTCAGAGAGCAAACAGCTCGGATATAACTAGCCACGCTGGCCCCCTTCCTCCCAGGACTCTTCCAGCCTGTAATTACCATGTCCTGGAGCTGTCTCTCTCTCTCTCTGACTCTGCTGAGGAACAACCCCCCCGGCCCCCGCCTCCCAAACATTCACTCGCAGCCCCTTCTCCACCTTCCCCCGCTAGTGTATATTTAGAATTGTGACATCATCAGTGTGTGACAGTGCAGACACACATTCCCCTGATAGTCATCAGCCATTAGCGGGGAAATAAATTCAAGGCCGTGAGAATGTGGGGGGGGGGCGGGGGGGGAGACTCAAAATGGCACTAGTACTATAGGTTACACAGACGGCTTGCTTCATATTTATTTTGAGTGGTACTTAATGCATTCACTCAGTCAGGACTCAAAACCAGTCAACGCTGACAACAGCTCTGACCAAACACTTCTGCTGTGAGCTGAATCATAAAGACATAATTACAGCATTCACATGTCAACATGTTCTCCATGCCATGCAGGTCATATAGGTACACGTTCATATCTGAGTTTTAACAGGCATTAAAAATACATTAAAATGATTAAAGTCAGAGTTAAAGTGGGGCACAGGGCATGGGATACGTAGAATCCTCAAAGACCTATTGGGGGTGCATACCGTATACAGCGCGCGCACACACACACACACACACACACACACACACACACAAATGTGCACACACACACGTACAATTGTCATATTTGAACAGGCCGTTGAGATAATGAGAATGTTCTCTTTCTGCTGGCTCTGAGGTCGCCGCCTAACGTCGCCCAAATTCCCCAATCTGCCCTCCGCACAAATTCCTCCCGTTTCCTTTTCCCGTCGTTTCCAGCGACCCGCGTTCGGCGCGGTGTGCGGCGCGACGCGGCGCGGCGTGCGGCCCCTCTTTCCTGCCCCCTGTTCGCTGAGCCGGAGCGAGCGCGCGCAGGGCAGGGCGGGGCCGGGAGAAACGCGGAGACGGAACAGATAAGAGAGCGAGCGAAGTACGCGGCAGATAAGCTCGGCGGAATGCAGAACGAGCCGTGCTCCACGCTGGAAAAAATGGATAAGAGGCGACCTTTAAAAAGGCACGAGGCTGTGTACATGCCTCACTGAATTAGCCATTATTTTCTATTGTAGGTTGTTTTTGATGGTGATGATGTTAAGATGATGCTGATAATGACAGTGATGATGTGATGATGATGATATATGTCTAACCAGTGGCCACAATAGCATTCTATGGCATGTTAGGTGCTGACACTGGATTAAGTTAATCTAATTGGATGTGCAATTTGAGATGTTTTGGATTATGTAATACTGATGCCGATAGGTAGTTTGATTCGGTGTTGATCTACCGATGTTGTTGATGTGTTGGTTGTTGTTTGTTAATGATGTTGTGTTGTAATGTATGCTGCTAGAACACATTTTTTACCCGCAGCCTACCCACACACACCCCCTTCCAAAAAAGGACCACAATGGAAATAAGATATTCGCTTTATTGCGTCTATCCCTATCCTTGATAGTTTTTATTTTAAATAATGTGTATGAGAAGCTGGCTTCAGATGCATGTTTTTCTCGAGTCTGGCTTCGCCACGGACTGGAGACCCGATGGCTCACTCCTACGTGCTACAGAGGCCCGGGTCACGGCACACTCGAGGAAAATAAACACAAACGTTACCGTCGGCATTAATCACGATGTCAGAGCGCTAACCGGCGCGCCGAAGCGTCAGGCAGCAATTCATCCTGCCGAGTGCTCCAGCCTTATCGGAAAGCAGCCATCCATTCAGACGATATTTCTGGGCATATTTCACCTGTGACAAAAACAAATGTCCCTATCGGCGCTCTATTCCTGACACCTAATAAAAGTGATAAAACGTGGGTTTTTCTTCTTGTTGCGTTCGCGATTTCCATATCCGTCGGTCAACCATGCGTCACCCAATCGGGTGGCAAAGTCTGAGGGTATCTGTGCCAGGCGCACCCAGCGGGCAGATAATCTGCCACACCGTCTCAGTCTGAAAAAAGAGGGGCGAGAAAGACACAGAGGGACCGAAAGTTTTAAAAAAAAAGCGGTCCCTTTGTAGATAAGACTCCCCATGGACATGCCGCACATCCCACACACATCAGTGCTGATAAGCGCGTGTCCCCTGCAGACCAGGGTTGTTTTGGACTCAAATACTTTTCTACGCTTTACTGATCTCGTCTGGTGTACTGGAACCAATGAAATACCCCCAAAAAGTGCAAACCCCCGCCTTCTGGTCATATTGGCAGGCTCAATTACACCAGGCAAGACCAGTAGAGCACAGAAAAGTATTTGAATCCAAAACCAATATGCATTTGGCCCAGGTGTGGTCCCCTGCAACACGCGCTCCAATCGCACACGCTCTCCCTGTTTGAGAAAACTTTGAGAGTTTTCTTCCATTTTTTTCTCTGAAACTGAAGAGAAAAGTTAACTTTGACTTTGCGGCCTGAGCATAAAGCGTGTGCACAGGCGACTGAGTCCACAGCACACTATCACAGCGCAGCTACTCTTCCTGCGTTTGAAGGGGAGGCCTAGCGCCACCTCGCATATCTTTCCGCGTAGAGAACCCAGCCTCTACGCAACAGCGGTATGAGCGGTACGAGGTTTTTGGCTAGGTCGCAGCCCGCAGAGCCTCCCGCTCGTTATTTCACCCACCCCCCCCCCCCCCCCCCCCCCTTTAAACACAAACACACGAGCCGCGCCGCAGAGAGCCGAGGCGTCCTCACGCAGCCAAGCTGCGCGGCTCGAGGCTGACACCGGTCCGCCATGTTTACCGCGAAAATGTGCTTTGCTTGGTCCCGGCCCAGAGGCCTCTCGTGTTATTGTTGGTAATTTTTCCCATGCGGAGGCCCTGGCGAAGAATTTGCAGGACGGAGAGAAAAAGACTAAATTCTGAGTAATGCTTCGGAAAATGTGTTGCCGTGTTGTTTGGCTTGATTCAGTTTTTTTTTTCCAGAGGGTAGAAGGTTAGGTGGAGGCACCTCCGCAAACGCTCTCCACCCTCATCCTCTCCCCAGACACCAGGGGATAACGGGAAAAGGGGGAAAAAAAAGGAAACGAAATGCAATTTGTCAGGAACTGTGACGCTTGGTCACAGGGACGGTCGGCCATGTCCATTCCTGTGGAGACCGGTCATTTCTCCACGTCTGAGTGAGAGCAATGAAGCACTCGGCTGAACATTCACTCAGCCCTGTCAAGGATATTACGGGCTATGCCTAATCAGCGCAAGTGATTCATAGCCCTACACCTAAGCTTCGGCTTATTTAATAACGTGCTTTGCAGAACCGAACTTGACGTTAAATCACCTGACAGGACCGTAACTATTGCATCACATCGGCGACGGCAAACAATTGCGCAATTATGACAGCAGGGGACGAACGCTGCGATTGGGAAATTGAAAGCGAGTCTAGACACGAGATGTGATCGGCCAATCAATTTTCTCCCAGCATCGCCGAAATGGATTTCCACATTGTCGGGCCTACTGAGTGAGTTACGCAGAATTGCACTGGACACGGTGCCTGAAATGCAATTTTCACCAATCTATTGGGGCTCAATCCTGTCTCACAAACGTACTTGTACTGCGTGTACCTGACCTGGCATCACTGAAGACAAATGTGGACTGCATTTATATAGCGCTTTTATCCAAAGCGCTTTACAATAATTGATGCCTCTCATTCACCCGTTCACACACACACTCGCACACCAACGGTGAAAGGCTGCCATGCAAGGTACCAATCAGCTCGTTGGGAGCAATTAGGGGTTAGGTGTCTAATCAGGGACACGTCGACACACCCAGGGCGGGGGATCGAACCGGCAGCCCTCCGACTACCAGACAACCGCTCTTACCTCCTGAGCTATGTCGCCCCAAATGCGTGGTTAATCATTCAATGACATATATGAATGTAAACTGTGTACCTATTGGGGTGACTAATGGAGAATGGCTTCAATAAAAGCAGCTGACGCTGAGTAACAGCAGTCATGCCAAGAGCTCTCAGATCCCTCCCCCACCCCCTTTTCCCACCAAGGATTAGCCTGCTCCGTAAATGATGTTACAAAACCATATTACCTCACACTAAACATTCCCTGCAAGCTGTTCTACAAAACCCTTTTACCTCACACTAAACATTCCCCTGCAAGCTGTTCTACAAAACTCTTTTACCTCACACTAAACATTCCCCTGCAAGCTGTTCTACAAAACTCTTTTACCTCACACTGAACATTCCCTCCTGGCTGCTCTACAAAACCCTTCTACCTCACCCTGAACATTCCCTGGCTGCTCTACAAAACCCTTCTACCTCACCCTGAACATTCCCTCCTGGCTGCTCTACAAAATCCTTTTACCTCACCCTGAACATTCCCTCCTGGCTGCTCTACAAAATCCTTTTACCTCACCCTGAACATTCCCTCCTGGCTGCTCTACAAAACCCTTCTACCTCACCCTGAACATTCCCTCCTGGCTGCTCTACAAAATCCTTTTACCTCACCCTGAACATTCCCTCCTGGCTGCTCTACAAAACTTTATCGTAATCCAGAACATTCCCTCCTGACTGTTCTGACAGAATAAAGAATTATTAAGAAACACAACAGTGAGAGTATTGCGGGTTGGGGTCGCCCCAAGTTCACCTCTGAGAAAATTCCTTTTTAAGAACATGAGTGTTTTGGGAGTGTTTTCAGAAAGAGACTGGGCCGCGTAGAAAACCCAGCTTTGCCTGTATCGGTACTGCCCGGCAAGAGGGAAAGCGGGAATGGGAAAAGAGAAAATTCCCAGTAACAGCCTGGTAGAAACACGTCAAATATGCACCCCTGGAAATGTTCCAAAGTGGTCTGCATGCTCTCCGTTCCTGGACTGACGGCCCAAAAGATCAAACGGCAGTTTCTTTTCCGGCAGAAAAGAGTTCAAAGAGCTTGCGTAGGAGTGATTAGCATCGCGCCGCGCTGCTGACAGCACATGGCTTCCTACAGTGCTTCAGATTCCATCTCTGCTTCACCTGAAACTCACGGAAAGGCACTCACCACAAAGCTCAACACAGCACGATCGGAACAGCCCTCAAATCAACAGGCAGCCCAACACAGCATTGACCGATTAAAAATGGGGTGTAGACCCCCCCCCCGGCCCCCTGCCAAACACACATACACACTCATACAAAAATTTTAAAACCACAGACCCTCAAAAACAAGGTCAGATTAAAAAGAGATGTTTTGCTGTGCCTATGACGCAAGAACGTAGCGCAGCAAAAATGTTAAATGATCGTTCGCGAGCTACAGACGTCCTGAAACCACGATGACTGAGGAACAGCTGGAAGAGTGGATCCATTATAAGGGCTAAAGGCACAGTGTTCCCCCCGCATGCATCAGCACAGCCAGACAGACAGAAGGACACTTGCAACCCTCAGCAGATTCAGAACACCCACTGCTGAGTGCTTGTCTTCCCTGACTTAAATGGACACGGTCTGACAGTGCCAACTCTACTTTAACGTTACAGCAAGCATAGCATGGACCGAATGTGCAGTTTTCCCCAGAAACCACAATCAAAAGAGTCCATCTAAGGCAACCCGGAACACGCCCGATCACTAATCGCGAATATAAATAGAAGACGGCAACTGATGTTGAGGGATTGACGTGGAAGGACTTGAACCGCTGTCAGGTCAAGCTCAAAAACCCGCAGCGTTCACGGTCTCTGATCAAACCGCACGCGTGCGACCCGGTCTCCTCCGACTGCTTTTGGAGGAGGGCCATGAGTTGTCTTCACTCTCCTGAGCGGGCACCAGGGGCATATGTATGTATATATATTTGAAGATGCCAATAAAAAAAAACCTGCAACCAGAGAGTAAATAATGGAATGTGCAGTTTCACTGGTGCTAGTGACACCCTGCTGTATCCACTTAATAATAATAGTCACAGCCACAGTGGCCTGACCACACTCAGAGTGTTTTCCGGTGCCTGTGTTTAACAGAAATTTCCTGTGCTGTCAAACTTGAGACTAAAACACAGTGCCTGTTAATATATGGCAATATATATAAAGTTCACAATACAAAGGATACATTTCTTTGTAGGTGTAATAGAGCACCTTTGGAAGGGGACTCGTCCGACGCAACCCTGGGAAATGCCCGATTTTCTATAAATCCACTGGTAATCAATAAATCCAGGTGTTAAATGTCCTCTTTTTGGGACTGCGCCCAGTCATTTTCCGCTTGTTGAAAAACACTCTGGTCTACATGCCTTGCCGTACGTTCACGCTGTGTTTTCAAAGCCAGTCATAAACTAGACGTTAAGATGGACCTGTTCGATCCGAAGACATTGGTCAATGGTGTGTCATTTACAAGAGCTTACTCATCTCCGTTCAGTCAGTTTTTCCCAGTAGCATTGCAGTGTTCAGCTGTTGTGAGTAGTTTATGTTGAGTCAGCTCAGCTGGAGAGCCACTCGATACATACTTCATTTCATTACAAAAGAAAACATACATTTGTTACCGTGAGCCTTCATGCCATACTCTGTTCAACAGCAACCGATAGAAAACCCAGAGTGAATTACTAGCCTGCAAACTGTTGCTGGGAAACAGCAAGTCCGCTAAAAATCTGACTCTTGCGAATGGTGCATAAGCCGTGCTTGCAAGCTACCAAAAATGAATTTAATTCAATTTGTCGTAAGGCAGATGTGTCGCCCCGGAAGTCCATATATGGGTAAAGGTTTGCTCCGCATTACTTCAGACTTCTGAGGCCCATGAGAAAAGCAGCGTGCCTTGAATCTGCTGTGTGATGCAATGTAATGTAAAATATAATGGGTCTCACCCCTATGCGAACCTCCCTCACCTTGAGCACAGCTCCCCCACCTGAACACAGCTCCTCCCTCACCTGAACACAGCTCCCCTCACCTGAACACAGCTCCCTCCTCACCTGAACACAGCCCCCTCACCTGAACACAGCCCCCCACCTGAACACAGCCCCCTCACCTGAACACAGCTCCCCTCACCTGAACACAGCTCCCTCCTCACCTGAACACAGCCCCCCCTCACCTGAACACAGCCTCCCCTCACCTGAACACAAATCCCTCACCTGAACACAGCTTCCCCACTCACCTGAGCACAGCTCCCAACCTGAACAAAGTTCCCCCCCTCACCTGAACACAGCTCCCCTTTGTAGCGCAGGCAGTTGAAGTCGTCGCACTCGCACAGCTTGCCCCACACCTTGCCGAAGTCGTTGCTGTGGCAGACGCACTGGCCGCAGATGCAGTCGCCCCGGCCGCTGCAGACGGGGGCGTCCGGGGCGGGGCTGCAGTTGTCCTGCTCGCTGGGGCTGTAGTCGCCCTCGGCGCACTCGCAGCGCGGGCCCAGCCGCCCGGGGTGGCACAGGCAGATGCCGCACTCGTAGGTGCCGTTGCCGTGGTTGCACTCGGGGCTGTCCGGCCGGGCCTGGGCCTGGCAGCCGCACTCGCACTCGAAGTCCACCGTGATCTCCAGGGCGTCCTTGAAGCCCACGGGCTTGAGGGTGAAGGTCTTGCGCTTCTCGGCGGGGCAGCCCCGGGCCCGCGCCTCCACGCTGAACGAGACCTGAGGGGGGGCGGGGCGGGACAAAGGGGTGGGGCAGGATGAAGGGATAGGTGTGGTTACTGAACCAAAGTCCAGGAGCTAAAGATAAAGCTGAATGTAGTAAAGGCAGAAGCAAAGAATGATTTAAAGCTGGGACATTTTCTTGGCTGACATTATCTGCGATGTGGGAGGTATAAATAAATATTATGATTTCTGTGTGTGTGTGTGTGTGTGCTTGTGAGCGTGGTGTATGTGTGTTTGCTGTGATGTTGGTGTGCTGGTGTGTTGTATGTGTGTGTGTGTGTGTGTTGTGTGTGTTGTGAGGTGTGTGGCGTGTGTGTGCTTGTATGCGTGTGTGTGTGTGTTTGTGTGTGTGTGTGGTGTGTGTGTGTGTGTGTGCTTGTGAGCGTGTGTGTGTGTTTGTGTGTGCTTGTGAGTGTGTGTGTGCGTGTGTGTGCTTGTATGCGTGTGTGTGTGTGTTTGTGTGTGTGTGTGTGCTTGTGTGTGTGTGTGTGTGTGTTTGTGTGTGCTTGTGTGTTGTGTGTGTGTGTGTGTGTGGGCGGGCGAGTGTCCACGCGTGTGTACGATCGTGACTTTGCCCGTGTGTTTGTGATTGTGTTTCACAGGATGTAAATGATTATCTACATCATTTTCCGCCCTTTCTTGGGAGCGAGCGCCGTTAGGTGCTGCGCGGACGTTCTGAGCTGTAGGGACGGCCCTCCCCGGTGTTCCAGACAGCAGGGGCTTTCAGCGGGAGTGACTCAGAGCTCCGCGGCGGCGGACAGGAAACAGGCCGCTCTGACGCCCAGACACCCGCCCAGCCCCGCGTGCAAAGCACGGCCTCCCCCTAGTGTGAAAGCCCCTCTCGGGCCCGGGGATGACCTCAGCTCACTCCGAGAACCAGGCGCTTAGGAATGACTAGCGTGCTGCCTTCACGGAGCACCAAACAAGGTCTGCGCTTTTCGGCCGGCCGTGGGAAGTTCCGGTCCTGGAGGGCTGGTGAGTATGCAGGGTTTTATTGCTTCCACCAGTAACCCTGGCTAAATGAGCTAACTGGCTGTATACACCAATACTGGTTTACTTGTAGAGTAAATCACAGAAAACTGCTGCGTGTAGGTACACAAAAAGCGTTCTTCTGTCATTTATGCGCTTATCAAGAAATGTCGCTAAAATCTCAGATTATTTTTAGGGTTGATTAAAGGCCAGATTAAGGCCAGAATTTGGCATGAGAAACAGAAACAGATGTGGCCTTCGCTGTAGTATGTAGTGTAGTGCAGTATGAGGTATCATACTAATAAAGTGTCCAATATATTTCCACTATCTTTTGAGCTCACATAAGAAGTCCACACTAGAGCTATTAATACATTATTACTATGTTATTAATGCTATATTCACATGGGATTGTGTCCTATTATGAGCTATCCAACAACATTAAGAAAAGGAGGTGAAGAAGTGGAAGAAATGGGAGAATGAGGAGGAGAGCGCGGGGGGGGGGGGGGTACTGACGGTGTCTCCGATCTTGAGGCCCGAGCAGGACCGGAGCCCCTGGATGACCTCTCCGTTGAGGCAGGTGGCGTTGAAGGACAGGGACAGCTCTTCCGGCACTCCCAACAGCTCCAGCTCCACCTTGGAGCGGATTTTCTGTTTACGACACACACAGCCCGGGTCAGACCAGAAGACGTGACTCCACCCGACAGCCACTGCTGTATCGGCAGATACGAACGCGGTCACCACTTCACACTCCACTCCCTTACTCGCTCGGCACTGCTGCCTTGCATTTCGGTGTCGGATCAGACCTTGTTCAGCAGCCAGACCTGGGTCAAATACGTATATGTTTTTGATTCAAATACTTTTCTGTGCTCTGTTGATCTTGCCTGGTGTAAATGAGCCTGCCAATATGACCAGAAGGTGGGGTTTGCACTTTTTGAGAGTATTTCATTGGTTCCAATACACCAGACAAGATCAACAGAGAACAGAAACAGAAACAGGAATTCAAAACAAATACGTATTTGACCCAGGTCTGTTTAGCAGCCCCTTTTAGAAAACCCTCAAAGCAAATATGTTGTGCACTCAGAAGGCGGTCTCGATTTTGCAGTTAATGCGGAATTCCCCGTACAACATCTTTCCAGAGCGTGACCAATACACTCACTGCATAGGCGTCCACGATGAGCTGGATCACGTTCCCAGAGTCGTCCGTCAGCATCCCCACCGTGGTTCCTGGAATCAGCTCGCTGTAGTTCTGAGCAGACAGGGGGGGACTGAGTTAGCGCCACACGTCCACTGAGTCAGCCTCTCCAACTCAGCACCTGAAAGGGCCTTCAGCATACGTTTGAACCGCAGACCACCGAGTTTCGCATTACTACATTTAACTAAGTGGGTTAGCCGAGAATTCGGTTATCGTTTGCAGCGATGAGCAGGGCGATCGATGTGGGATAAAAATTTAAGCAACTGTGTGTAGGGGATGTTTACGTGACCAGATTTAGACAGCCAGTTCAGTCTCCCCTGGTCTTCACCTTTTCCAGGTCTCTCATCCTGGTAGTAACCAAGCCCAACTCTGCTTAACTTTAGCAGGGAGGTATACAATGGTACAGGGGGTACAGCTACCCATGGCATTGTCACAGTGTCAACCCTGTGGGAGTCACACAGTGTAAACTCTATGGTAGTCACACAGTGTAAACTCTATGGTAGTCACACAGTGTAAACCCTATGGTAGTCACACAGTGTAAACCCTATGGTAGTCACACAGTGTAAACCCTATGGTAGTCACACAGTGTAAACCCTATGGTAGTCACACAGTGTAAACCCTATGGTAGTCACACAGTGTAAACCCTATGGTAGTCACACAGTGTAAACCCTATGGTAGTCACACAGTTTAAACTCTATGGTAGTCACACAGTGTAAACCCTATGGCAGTCACAGTGTCAACCCTGTGGTAGTTAAACAGTGTAGGCCTTTAAACTGAATCTAAAGAAGGGGCAAATAAGTAATGCAGATGCCTTGGTGAGAAATATGAGCCAGTGACATCCACACAACAAAACAGCTTCTGCGGAGCCTTTCACAACCCTATTAAAGCTGTGGTTTGGTCAAGACTCAAACCACATTGCTATGGCTTTAATGGTTGTTAATGACTTTGCAGGAAAAGCAATAGGGAGAAAATACACTCAACCAAACTGATCATTTGTCACAGCATTACAACAGTTTTTTAAAACTGTTTTCCAGGCAGATGATAGTCACCTGATAGAGGGGCACCACAGGATTGGTCACCGCAAAGATCAGATTGATGTTATTCTCGGACATCTTCTCTGTTATCAGGGCCAGTGAAGGGTAATCCTACAGGAAGACAAAATGGGGAAATGATGAGTCTGACGCCATTTACATCGGTTCATCTACCGTACCCATTTTACAAATATGAATAGGCCAATCGTGCAGGATGGATTCAAGCAAGGACATGCGTGCGCACACGCACACACATACACACACACACACACACAGGCACACACACTCAAGCACATAAACACACACACTGGAAACGCTTACGTGCTCCTCACCAAGATAGTGGACATGTCGTAGTTGTTGTCTGTGCCCACATGGCACTTTCCGTCGTTGGGCTGCACGATGCCTGCCAGGCGCCCGTCCAGGGCCACGTGCGTTTTAGCGTCAGTGGTGAACACCAGCAGGTGAGAGGCTCCCTGTCGCCAACCGATCTTCTCCTGAGGGAGAGAGGGCAGAAGACAGGTCTGTGATTCTGTGTACGGGGGGAGGAGAGAGAGGAACTCATTCATACTCATATTTGCAGTGATGAAATGCTTCCAGGTCGTGTACGTGCAAAGGTGCACCGTGTACACAGGAGAAATAAGTGGGACAGCTGACAACACAGAAAGGGGAAAATGAATGATGAGGTGGAGAGGCAAAGTGGTTGAACTCAATGTGTGTGTGTGTGTGTGTGTGTGTGTGTGTGTGTGTTTCCACATGCGTCTGTGTGTGTGTATGCACATGTGCATGTATGCCTCTGTGAGTATTTGCGCATATGCATGTATACCTCTATGTGTGTATGTGCTTGCATATGTGTATCTGTATATCTGTGGTGTGTATGTGTGTGTGCACATGTGTGTGTATGTATGTGGAAGTACAATATACCTGTGTACAGTATACACATATGTGTATCTGTGTATCTGTGGTCTGTGTGCGTGAACACATGTTTGTGTCTGTGTGTGTGTGTGTGTGTGTGCATGTTTCACTGCTTTTGGGGATGTCACCTTGCAGACAGCAGCCTGGATAATGGCGTCGAAACCTCCCTCGGGGGCGTCCCTGTTCCGTGACACGCGCTGCTTCTTCACCTCCTCCGTAAAGCGGGACACCTCCTCCGTCAGGGACAGCACGTGCTTATACCCAAACTGGGGCAGGCAGGTAGTCTGGATCCTACCAAGAGGGAGAGATTGGAGAGGGGGGGGAGTGGGAGCGGGGGGGGGGGGGGCGGGGTTAGCCAGGGCAGCAAGCATTAACGAAGCTCTCAACATGAAATAACCGAACCTCCCCTGAACCAAACCCCGGCGCCGTCGCCCTTAGCGGGTGGTCCCTCACCCGTAGCAGGGGTTGGCCACGGCCTCTTTGGGGGAGATGTACATGTAGGGGGACAGGGGCTTGTCCACGAAGGCCCCGAAGCCCATGCGCAGGTTGCTGGTCATTTTGCCCATTTTGTCCGCCAGGTCGTTGCCCAGGGTGCGCAGGCGGATCAGGTCGTCCTTCATGGAGTAGGACAGGTCCATCAGGTAGTACAGGTCCACGGGGTAGTCGTCCACCTGGCGCACCTTGA
Organism: Anguilla rostrata; assembly: GCF_018555375.3. Lineage (NCBI taxonomy): Eukaryota > Metazoa > Chordata > Actinopteri > Anguilliformes > Anguillidae > Anguilla > Anguilla rostrata. The sequence goes on from NC_057934.1 coordinate 36,387,146, forward strand.
CCGTGAAGCGCTTGGAATCATCTAAGGGGGGGGAGGGGGGTGGAGGGGTAAAAATGAGAGGTACAGCAGCAGGGCAGGGAAGCGGATGCACGCCGTGGCTCCCTCTACATGTGCAAACAGCCTCCGGTCTGAATCCGCCCCGGACCGGTTCAAAGTCCACGCGCCGGAAAGGAGACGCGCAGCGCGCCGCCTGGGTGTTAGAGCGCACAAATCTGGCACCGCTAACAATAGCTCTTTCCACTTCCTCTTTCGTTTCCGCTGCAGCCTACCCCGTGTTGTGACCGTGCCGAATCCTGACACACACACGAAAGCAAGAAGGATCCCGCCGACGTAGCGCAGTCGTTACCGCGGCCAGTTCCAGACAGGCGGGAGGGCCCGGCGGAAAAGGCACCGGCGGAGCTACGCGGCTCCGCGGCGAGCGAGAGAGTGTTAGCGGGCGGTTTTTTAGCGCGCGGCGCCTCACCTGGTCGGAGGGTGACGTGCAGCTTCTGGGGCTGGATCTGCGTGACGTCGGTGGTCGAACCCGAGGCCTTGTCGCTGAGGGGCCGGTCCTCCATCACGTCCAGGCGGCTCTGGGGGAACTCCAGCGACGCCGACGGGCACCCCGCCGACAGCAGGTTCTTCTTCAGGTCGCAGCGGGACAAGCCCTTCCCGAAACTCTGACGGGACGACACGGGGGGGGAGGGCATTCTCAGCGTGGGCGGTACAGAGCGGCGGCCATGTTTTTCTCTGGGCCGTGCTGAACTGACAGTAGACGCGTCGCAGCCGTAGGGCGGGGTTACGCTATGAGGCGTTCCAAATCGGGGAGCAGCGAAAATGTCTCTGACAAAGGGAAGGTACCACATTTGACACCACTCCTTTGCTCCTCAATTTGAAATGCCCAACAAATGAGGGCCCAAGCTAGCACGCCTATCATACAAAACACGGGCAGCCAGCCACAGCTCCTCTTCACTCACTAGCCCTGTGCCTGGAGAGCTAATTTTACACAGTCGGTGTAGCCACACTGAGCCGTAATGGAGACACCCGATCAACCGAAGGAGCGGTTACTGGGGGCGGGAACACCCTGCTACCTGACGCCCTCTTGTGCCAGGTGACACCGCGCCCAATTACACGCCGCCTCACTGAACTCAGTCAATAATCCACACCCCAGCGCAGTCGGGAACTGGATGTCAGTCTACGAGGCGCGCTGCACTGTGAACCAACGCTCTAGCCATACATACCATTCTAAAGCCACAACAAAGGCCCTTCATTACAAGCAAAAGCAGAAATTAGCAATGATACCGAAAAAATGGAAAAAGCCACTTGTCATGAGGGACGCTGTACTTATTTTCTCTAAGTACGCCAAGAATGCAGTGGGAAACCAAATCACTATTTCAGGGTCAACACAAACAGGCCCACAACAGTAAACAACTTTTAGAGAAAGCACTTCAGCTAGCATTAAGACATTTTTATGATGACCCCCCTCCCCTCTTGATTGTTAGATGAATAATCGTGAATGGATATGATGCAGTGATTAAAGGATAAGACCTTGCCACCAGCTAGAAACCACAGGGTAATTGCAAGATCCTTTCAGCGGCTGGTATGTTGAGGAGGGGACTGGCGGACGCGTCCCAGCTTGCCCCCAGAGAGCCTCTGGGAGATTTTCCAGGGAAGAAACCTTCGTGTCCAGCCAAAAAAGCAAACAAATACATTCCGTCATGGTTCTGTGTCGTAAACCAAGCGAGACAAAGCGGCATTAGCGGTATTATTAGCTGCTGGGATTCATCTACTCCTCAGCTTGCGCAACGACTCCCATTTTGATACTTTCTGCCCCTGAGACGGCTTGGCTTTAACAAACATTAACTCGTGTTGACTCCAGCAGTCTTAGCAAAGGTTGACTGAGCTAGAAATGAGTGCCGCCATGTTTAAATAACAAACTCAGGCGCTGATCCGGGCTTCGAAAGCGCCTGAAGTCGTGAGCTAAGAGTGAACACCTCAGCCAGTCACAGCTTACTGTTGGTTCCTCTTTTTCTGACTCCACTCTACGCTTCAGTGGAACTGCAGAGGGTAAAACTGTTGCGGTCTGGAGGTGCAACACTGCACAGAGCCCTCATCTCCGGAAGGGAAGGATGACATCATTTGAACGAGGATCCGCTGCTCTCCAAGCACAATTTTGGAGGGCCCACAGTCTGTTTAATGACTGATGAGAGCATTTCGGGCCGAGGGCCCGCTCGCTGACGTCCTCTCCAGGGGGGCCGAAACGAACGAGCCCAGTTAAGCGCCGGTGACTTCAAGCTCCGCAACGGCGCGCCTTACGCGACGCACAATGAGTCAGTATGTAAGTAAGTTTCGCTGAAAAGGATCAAAAACTTGGAAAAACCAGCGCGCGATCGCGGTCCATACGAATCAGCACGCAAACCAACGCAACGCAGCGTTTGCCGCAGAACGGCAAAGGAACGTAACGTAGGCGTTCATCGATGGTGGATACGCGTTAAGAACGATCGGTTCTGATCGTGTGAACTCCTCTGGAAATGTCCGCTGTCAGTAAATATGCCAACCTGAATTCCACGTTCTCCTGTTATGCAATATGGAGGCTCGTTTCCCTCCCAGACGCCTGGAGAAAGGGAAATGAAGATTCGGGATGTACAGACGTGGCCTTACCTCCTGGAAGCACCACGCGCAGCTGGGGTGCACGGCCAGACACTGCTTACAGGTGCTGGCGCCCCTGGTCGTGCAGATGTTGGAACCTGAAACCGGAGCACAATTCGCAGGGAATTAACACGCGTGCACTGCATACGTATTACATACTGTCCTCCGCATACAATTCAAACCAGACGGAAGCAGCTAATGCTAAACGCTGTACGTACTAATGGTTGCTAACGCTTTAGCCATTGCGCAGTTAGAATCACACAAACGATAATATTCGGAGTTAGCCCAAAGACAACCATGTGTTCCCCAGGCACTTCACCAGCACAGATAACAGCTTGGAAACTGACTCAGTGCTTGGAAGCAACGGGATAATTTTTCACTGCTTTGTGCCACCTTATCAAATCTTGGCAGCGCAGACACGGAACAAACGTTTTCGACTCCGCTTAATTAAAAATAACACAAAGAAAAATGGCACCCGGCGTATGCTCGCGGCATGTTACCCAGCATCGCGCCCAAGTGTGGCACAGACCTATTTGAGGCAAACCGAAAAGTATGCCAGTTTCACAATATGCTTGGTTTTTGTGGAATGTGAACATTTTCTCGTATGCATTAGATTATACATGAAAATGCCAGGATGTCTGAACTTTAATCAATGAACAGCATTCAGGTTGCATTTTGTTGTACCTTACTTTACATTACATTATATTTTGTCCATTTATGAGAGGCTTCCAGAGGAAGACGAAGTCAAATTATGGATGGCTGACAGAAGTTGTTGGAAGCTAGTTTAAGCAATTTTAGCTTTCAGGTCCAATGCTCTGGATAGCAATAGCACTGCACACCAAGGCATTTCCATATCAAGTGTAAAATCTGTACAAGAAAGTCTGAACATTTTGCAATAACATGAAGTTTATCTTGAGTGACACACATTTCTGTTTGGTCCAAAAGGGGCCCATGTCCCACTTTGGCATGATAGGGAGTTGGCTTGCATGCGCATGAAGGCACACACACACACACACACACACACATACACAACTGCCTGCACGCACACACACACACACATACATACATACACCTGCACTCATGTACGCACACACGCAAGCATGCACACACACACGCACGCACGCACACACACACACATACAAACATACACTTGCACTCATGCACGCACGCGCGCACACACACACACACACACATACATACACCCGCACTCATGTACACACACACACGCACAGACACACACACACATACATACACCTGCACTCATGTGCACACACACACACACACACACATACAAACGCACACACACACACACACACACATACACACACCTGCACTCATGTACACACAGGCACATTCCTGTAATTCCCTGCTTGCGGAGCGTTTTGTTTGTGCAGAGTCACTGTGAGAGCAAACCGCCGGACAGGCAGGGTCTGGATATCGCGGGGCGTGTAAGGGCCTGCAAGGTCCGGGGGCTTACTGCACTGCTGCAGTTATTGTGGCGTAACAACGCTGACCTCAGCCCGATGACTGCTACCCAGGAGTGGGAGCGTAAACAACGACAAGGTGTGAAACGCAGTCAGCTCAAACACACCCTGAAAGGCATTCTAGAGCCTGTAAGTGTGTTCTCAGCCCAGGATAACAGCCAAGCAAGGGAAAACACTAGGAATACATGCAAGGCCCTGGCCAGTGGCCACGTCTCACTTTATTCCTCTATAATTCGGAAGAGCTGATCTTAGCGTCCTGTCCTGACCTTCCCAACTGCAACAGTGTTCTTTCTAGTCGCCATCGCTTAGGCACGCATGGATGCTCTGTGAAATTCCAGAACCTGACCCATGGGACGCAGCCATTCTCAACAGTCACAGGACACTTGAACTCCATATTGAAACTTTAACTTTTACTTTGGAAATTATGCCCGTCCCCTAAACTTGCTTGCCCTTATCATGACAACAACTTCAACTTCAACTGTGGGCGGAACGCAGCCCAGCCCCTATTTGGGTCTAACGCTTATTCAGCATGAGGTTTGCAGCAATTCAAATCCAGCGTTTGAAATTCACACTCCTGTGGCTGGTACCTCCTCCTTGGCTACTGTTGCACCACAGCGTCTCAGACGAGATGAGTCATGTACAAGGGCAAGTCCTCACCCAATTTAAACCCCCAACAGAGATGACTGAGAGAGCCCGATAAGAGCAGAGCAAGCCCCGGAAGATCCTGCACAGACGCTGGGCATGCACCATAGTGATTAACATCCTGCACAGTGCCCTCTCAAGAGGCCTTCACATGACACACCCTCCCCTCAAGCTGAGCACTTCAGAAAGGAGGATGGGAGTTTGGATAGGCTGAAGTAACAGCTGGTTGTGATGAAGGAAAAAAAAAAAGAAACACAAAATACCAGAACAACGGTATAGAACTATTTCTATGTACGACATTTTAAAAAAGGTCATTCCTGAGTGATTATGAGTGCAAAATCTGTACGATGAATTCATTCCAATAATCCAGTGGTTCGGTCCAGGTGACCTACTGTGCTGATATTCATTGAAACCATAACTGAAAATCCTGTTTTAAACTACTGTAACACGAGTTTAATAATTCTTAATATTCTTAGACATTTTTACTGTTTACTGAGGGATTTATCCACCTAATGCCACCTTACATCAAATATTTCCTTACATGCTGCAAAGAGAAAACGTCCAAATCTTCATATCCCAGGACTTTTAATCATTTGGATCTACTAATGGTTTCGCTTTCTGTAATGTGCTGCATAGCAAGTGGGTCTTCAGAAGATTTTTAATTAAATGATACTCTGGTTGGTGAAATCAGTGAGCCCTATGTGCTGAAAGTTTGGACACCCTTGTCACTTGCAACTAATTATCTATGGAAAATGAACAGCTGTAAGCTAAATCTGCACTGTATTAATCAGTTGAAGGGGGGGGGGGGGAATGGACGAACTTAAATGAATGTTTTCATCAACCTGAACTGATCAGGAGATTAACTGCAATAAAATACCCACATACCGGGCCTCTCAGGATTTTGAGAACCTCTGCTTTCATGTATTTAGACAACTGACATTCACTCTTAAAGTAGATTACTACACCGCAAAATTATCATGAATCAACTCAAGAAAATCATATAAATTCAATTGGGACCACACGTACTTGATTATTATTATTAATGACACAATCATAGTTAATTTTACAATGTACAGACTTAGCCGTACTTGGCTTCTGAAAAGACAAATATTCTAATAACAAACCTGAATGCTTCGTATTTAGAGCATTATACGTCACAATATGTGATATTATTCCGTTATAAACAAATATGAGTAGAATTAATTAGGTTATTTAAATAGTTATAGTAATCAGTTATAGTAACATGTTAATATTGTAAACATTTCAGCCGTTTTTCACTCGGGAATTAGTGCACCGGTGCATGAATCCAGCACCCTCGTGTTTCGTCTTGTGAATTAAGCTCGACATTCTAAGTTTCCTTATAAGGAATTGTACGCTTCTTAGTCCCAATTAGCCGGCGTTGTTTCGGCGGTGATACAGGTTTATCCCTCATGTTCCAATATACATTTATCCTGTCATCCCGGATGGCCAGTAGCCTAATAATAAGCAAAGCAAAACTCGATCTAAACTCATTCAAGCAACCTCTACGCAAGAAAGAAATGTGTATTATGGATGTCCAAACAAACCAGTAAATACGACAAGGCTGCCTGGAACCAATTATGAAATAACTCAAACATGTTGTGATTTAACAATAGAGCGTTTAACAAATAATGAACGATTCAATTCATTTGCTAGAAAAGTTAGGTAGCTGCCTTACAATCTTCAAACTTACCCCAAACATCCGTCGCAATAAATAATACCAGAAAATATATCCAGATTTGTTTACTTCGTTGCGGTATGCAGGTACCCATCTTGACGGCAAGTTGAATAGGTATAGCCTACCGGTCCTGCTCTGCAGAGGAACGCAGAACACTTCGGGTGTTCTGTCACTTTCTGTGCCGCTCCTTTTCGTCAGAGATTTAAGATAACTGGGTCACCAAGTATACAGTACACAAGGAAGTTTTTTCTTGTTCGGAAAGTAGCCTAAAGTGCTACGGCACGGACGAGAAACGCGGGGAGTCGTCCAGGGGGTTGAACTTGTGCTACACACTGGCCAAGTCAGCTTTTACGAGCACTTATAAACAGGGCTCAGATGGAAACATCACTTGGCCAAAACTACCTGACATTGTTTCCGGTTACTCACTCTAAGATTTGCACATCCTATGAGAAGTTAATCATGCATCACAACCCAACACGAACTATTGGTCCAAGGAGGCAACAAATGAAACATTTTGATTCAGTTTCAGTTACCTTCTGGCATAAGGGACACATTAAAATGTAAAGTTAACGGCATTTATCATTTCAATTATTTCGTAAACTATATTTAATTTGACTCAGTGATTACTAAATTGTATAATTATAATTCGGAACATACTGATTTTCAAACTCATTCATCAATATGTAACTTATTTCACGTGTAATGTTCCAGTTAGACTCGTGAGTAGGCTAGTAGTCCCAATATAGGCTACTGCTGTATTGCGATACATATAATTTAATACAAAAGCAGGAAGCAGGGTCTTATTCAATATGTCAAAACCTTACATTTTATTTTCTACTATCAATAACAGCACATACAGGTTTGACAAAATATCAAGGGATAAAATCATTTTTTTTCTGATTGTGATTACCGGTAAAACGGGCATATTCTGTGCCATAGTAAAAAGACAAAACTATGTAACCGAAGGCTTCGTTTAGACAGGCACAAATAAATACTACCACCACACATTTCAGTGTGGCTGTAACAATTAAACAGCTATTACTCCAAATGACAGTATTAATAGGGAATATGATTTTCCGTGTAACCATGTTAACTTTTTGCATTACATAAAGATTGTTTTTGTTGTGAAATAGTCATTATTTTGAGAAGTGGCTACTGAGTCAGCGAGGAGAATTACAAGTTCGAGCCACAACATGACTCGTCCTTCATTGCCCAGATGCATTACAATTACCTTACACCCTGGTTCTATTTAAAACCAAATCTTTAGCCTACGCCGTGCTGTCCACAACTATGCTGACCTCTGGCCAAAGACTAGTAGGAAGCAGACACTGATGTGGGCAACTCTCCTTCCAAGCAAACGTCAGAAGTAGCCTTCACGAAGGGGTGCAGACGACCAGGGTGTTTAAGTAAGGAGGGAGGGAAATTGAGTCGCTTTCTTGATTTCAACTGTGAGTGAGTATGGAGGGCCATCTAGTGGCTGTACGTTTTTACTTCTCCAATTCTCCAGTCCACAGGAAACGGCTACAAGTGAACACCCGCTGGTGAATCATCCTTTTTGAATCATTTATCTGTGAATATTGTGTGCAGAGGAGGAAACAGTTGTGGAGAGCATTTCAGTGATAAGGAGAAGAGCCCTTTACATTTTCCATCAGCGAGCCACAGAAAGTACCAATTAAAGAATACCAGCTGTCAGCCGAGACCATTAGTCCCACTGCCTGAGAAACAGCAGTGACTTCATACTGTAACTCCATTCTACAGTAGTAATACAAAAATCTGGGGCATGTGAGTGACCGGATTGGGTTTTTATTCTTCCTCAGGTTTCCTGAGAATATAAAATAGAGCATGACTGTATACTACACGGATCAGAAATAAAATGGCTTGGTTTTTAATGGTGCTATCATTTTCATGTTTTGTAGCTTCTATTTGACAGGCGAGTGTAAGAAGGCTGCAAACCACTGTTTTGAACCACTGAACCAGCTCAGCTCTCCCTCTCTCTCTCTCTCTCTCTCTCTCTCTCTTTCTCTCTCTGTGTGTCTGTGTGTGTGTGTGAAAACAAAGTCCCCTGATTCTATTAACGTGTAGTGTATCCTTTCCACTTTATATGTATCATTCTCAATGTAATATAGCAGAGAGTGGACAGACTGTGCCTCCGTGACAGAGAGCAGAAAGAAGACAGGGAGTGTAAGACAGTACCATAGAGAGGGGAAAGATTAGATCAATGCCCATTTCCACTGCAGCTGCCTCTCCACTGATATTGACTTGGCGGTGGGAGCTGAACAGACAATACCTCTCTCTGATCTTTTTGCTTATTTTGTCTCTTATTGAATTATGTCCCCTCTCCTGCTTCTATTTTCTGCCTGCCCGGTTGCTAAGTTACAGCCACCAATGTGCTGGAATTGTTATGCCGAAAATAGGAAAAATACACAGATAAGCTGCAATGCTCTGGCTGGCCGGTGGCATTTCTTATGATTGTTCCCGGGGTGTTAATGCTCTTAGGATACCTCTTTGTTGGCTGCTTGCTCTGGTTTAGGATTTAATATGCCCCCACCACCAACAACAAAGCCAACAATTGCAAGCCTTTCCACAACCCACCTCAAAGCCTGTGTAATGCAGGGAAAAATGACTAAGCGGAGACACCAACACACAAATTATTTCTGGTAGCCAAAATGGCTGGACAGGAGACGACTTTCAACTGTAGGCCTATGGAGAATTCTTCCAGTCTTATTTCAGAGGAAGTCATGGTTTTATTCAAATCCTTGTTTTGATACAGTAACACAGCGTTTCCCAACCGGTGTGCCGCGGCACTCTAGTGTGCCGTCAGGCGAGGTCAGGTGTGCCGTGTGAAAAATCCTTTAAAAAAAATTTTAATGTTCAAATAAATAAAAAAAACTTGAATGAACAAATCCCATTCACAAAAGCCAAAATAAATGTCAATTAAAATGCATATCGCTTAATTAAAACCCCAAAAGAACATTTAGACCTACTGTTGGCACGTCACATCAACGTCGTGTGGAGGGGGGCTGCAGGGTGTTAATTTTTCATGCTTTTGAGAGCGGTGCGCCATGAGATTCTGTAAATGTGGAAAGTGCGCCGCGGAAGGAGAAAGGTTGGGAAACGCTGCAGTAACAAATTGTGTTTGCCTTCGCTATATTTTTTCATTTCTAAATGCTGCTCAGAAGGCAGCCAGTCAGGAGGTGGCTGGAGCTGGGAGTCTCAGGTCCTCATTGGGTCCCATGGGAAAAACTGGCTCAGGGATGGCCCCTAGTCAGTATTTTTCCTCTTGGCCGGTCGCTGGCCATGAGTTTACTTTCACTCACTGGGCAAATTTCCTGCATAAACGGTAACCGACCTCAGACATTTGTTTAAAAAAACCCCCCATTTGTTCTCCTGCGAGCAGAGAGCTCCCCATTCACACGTGTTTAGGCCACTTCCCATATCTGTCTCCGCTTTTTCGCTCCGTAGCCTGCTGTGTAACTGCAGGTGATATTCCCCGGAGAGCAGTCGTTGACGGGGAAAAAAAAAAAAAAAAAAAAAAAAAAACGTGGCAAAGGTTCCATCAGTGTACATAACACGTTCCAGGGAGAGCCTTTGGAGAGGGGTGCAGGACAGGGCCTAAAGCTGACATTTTGTGACAGTTGAATTTTTAAACAGGACCTAAATAGGAGTTGGATCGAATTAGGCTGAGTGTTGGTAATGGGGAAGAGAAAACTGGCCCCGACCTGCATAACAGCTCATTAAGGCCAGCGCATTATCCGCTTAATGTGACTTAATGCATAATAAATAAACGGATTTTCACATTCAAGCGCAATTTGTCTCCCCACTCTGCCGCTCGGTTCTTTGTGCCTGTGCTCCCACTAACAGATTAATTAATGACTTCATCGGGGGCGAATCGACGGTCCCCAGAAGAGGCAGTCGTGGATTCTCCTGGTCGCCTCCGCACACTGTCAGTTTATGGACTGAACCATGCGCATTGTAGGGCACAGATAGAGCTTGAGCTACTATTTGAAGACCATGTAGCTTCTGTGTCTATTATCAGAGCTTCCTGCAGTTCTTTTGGAAACACACCTTATGTGTGCACTTGGAAAATAAATAAAATATTTAATAAAATATTCTCTGAAAGCAGACAATCTGGACCAGGCATGAACCTAGAGCAATCTAGGAATCAACACTTGAAAATGATATTATCAGACACAAAGTCTGATCGATCAAAAATATTTAATTAAAGAAAATGGTTATTGTCATCATTTCCTTTCAATTAGGCACATTTACCTTACATTGACTGTTCTATAAGAATGTTTTGCATTCTCAAAAAGAGCAAAGAGACAGTAAACTGGTCAGAGTAGACAGAGAAAGAACACAATATTACCATTGCAACGTTAAGATAACACTTCAATTACACAATCAATCTAAATAAATAGGGAAGCATTGAGAGAGAAGAAACAGCCTGTGACACGGTCACTCTTAATGCATGAAAACAGTTCAATGAGAAATGATATAATGAGAAATGACAGCAGCGGCGTAGACGACAGCGTTCTAGGGCATTCAAAATAAACGTGAGCAGCGACAGGGAACCTATAGACGCCATTTTGAGGCAAGGTTGGGGGACCAGGTCAGATGTAGTGAGACTCAGTCCCTAAGACAGATTTAATGCATCCACTATCCACAGGCCCATTATGATCAAACCGGCAGCTGAAACTCAGCCATTGCCCCCTCGGGTGACAGCAACCACAGTACGGCTCCTCACAGCCGGAGTACAGGCTAAAGTGTAGATTTCTCACTGCGCTCCGTCTCGGTTGCTAAGGGATGTGGGTCCCTCGGTTTGTGTTGCTAGGCTCCTCGTTCCCTCCCGCTAAGTTGAGGTGGATTTCGTGTCTGCTTCATCCATGTCTATTTCTCCCTTCCAAAAAGGGGTGGGACATTGTTGCTAGGGGGTGGGACACTGTCCTGCCCGTTACTAAGAGAGTAGAGTGTTGTCATGGTTGTTGCTAAGGGGGTGGGACGTTTTTTCCTGCCAGGTGGATAAGTATGAACGTATATGCATGTGTAAAAATTCCTTCTCAGCCATCGTTCTTTGTGTTTCTGCTAAGCTTTTCTTTCAATACCCAAGTCTAGAACTTAAAATGATGAGCTGGAGTATTTCAAACTAGAAAGCATTCAAAAACGGAGAGAAGGAAATGTTCCTTTTATATTGCCGTTCTTGAAAGGACGATGCTTATTTCAGAAACTCAGGTGATGAATAACCAGTCATGCATTAAAAAAAAACACTTAAGCTCTCCAGCTGTGGAAGAATCTCATCTGCTGCCAGTGAAGCAGTTTCCACGCACAAAAGAATTCACCAACACCTCTTAGGGAGATACCAAAGGATTAAAAGAAATACACGCTGGATATGACAAAAAACGTATCCACTGTGGATTTCATCGGAAAGATTTTAAATGGACTACCACATCATCCATGACACCTGCACACCTTCTACTGGTTTCTGAACCTCTTTGCATTACTGATCAATGCAATATATATAATATCGGATTGTGGTGTTGCACTTGGAATTATTGTAAATGTCCCAAAAATTGAAATGTATATATTTTAGATTAAATTTGCATGGTATTCTTAATATTAACACCATAATATTAATCTCTCAACATTAATCTAACCGTTGATCATAATAATTTCAGCCAAATCACTTCATATATTCCAGGAAAAAAACTGAATCTGTATGCAGCCAAAGCATACAACATCAATATGAGATAAGCCTATCGATAACTATTTATTTTTATGAACCAATGCAGGTTTAATTAAAGATAAGATGTTAAATTGGCTTACCATTATTAAGACTTATTCATTTTTCATGTAAAGCTGCTTATTCGGGTCATGCTTGAGTTGAAAAAGAGATTTCTTGAAGGGTAACAGTATTCGATCCATTCTGAATCAGAAGGACACTATTTATAGACGTGGAAAGTGCTTTTGAACAACAACTTTTGTTCACAAGACCAACAAATCAGTTCCACTGGGGTGGCCTTGCAGCATGAGAATTTGCTGAGGTGGAAAGTCCAGGGGTCAGAAAGCAAAAGTCCTGCCGTGTGTTTCTTCCGGCTGATTTCACTAATTAATTATTTCAAACAAATTACTCGGAGGACTTTCTAAACTTGTATTTTTCACCTCAGGGGAACTGAAATGGAACTCAACCCTTTCTACTTTTTTTTTTATCAATCTCCTCTCAGCCAAACGGCTACTGTCTGTATTTATTCGAAGACAATAACTGGGAATATGCATCCATTAACCACAGAAATAATCTATTTGTTTGCAAAGGATCCAGTGACTTACACCCTTATACACATGGGGCACAGTTGGAATATTAATCCTGTGGAACTATAGAATACATCATAAACTGCATTGCATTGCTTCCTCAAGACTACAGGCTATTCTGTAACCCAGAAACCGAGCTAACGAACAACAGTTCAATATCAACATTTTAAACAAAATGGCGACTTCACTGCAGAAGGCCATGGAGAATCCCATAAGTTAAAGACGCTAATTATGATACATTGAAATGTAAACGTGTAGCGCACACCTGTAGCATCAACACTTGTCAGGGGATCCGTGGATCAAAACGTTGGGTTTGTTGAGAAAAGCTTTCGCCAGGGAGAAGCTCAGGAACAGTTGTCCCTGAGATCGGGAAGCATCAGTGTGCAGCCAAAGAATGCAGTCCAGTCACAGCACTAACAGTTCTAGGTGAGACAAATGGCACCAACCCAGCGATGGTCCAACAGGGCCCTCAAATCTTCCGCAAGAAGCTAGATGGAGTATAACGACCGTAACAAATTGTAGGGCGACATCATATAAAAGAACAACATACTACAAAATGATGTGAAATTCTAATGCAACAAGTAATGTAACAAACTCCAATGTAACATTTTCTCTTTTTTCTTCTCAAATACAAAATGAGAGGAAAAAAGAAAGAAACAAAAATGTAGCAGTACAACTTAAACATATCTGTGAAGTTCATCAGCTTTGAGCATCGCAGATGACAGGGTTCAAAAGTCAGTAAAAGGTTCGGGAATGCCTAATAGGTAGAGAACGATAGCAGCTGTTAAGAAATTATGCCGTTGCTCGATGTGCTGGGACCGTGGACGGACTCCATTAAAAAAAATGACCTTTGACACTGAAGCTCTCAGCGCCATCAGAGATTCATAATGGATGGGCAGACTCAGGACAGAGGCTATCATGTAATTTTCTCCCATGGAAATAATATAATCTGTTTCAGGTGACACACACAGAGCTGGTGCATTTGCTATGCTCGTAAATTCACGAATCGACACCACCTCTGTCATGTGACCTGCGTGATGGACCATGGAGATGGCTGAACAACCACGGTTTCCCCAGCATCGTACTGGACCCCTGGAGGAGCAGTGCCAATATTTTGGTTGGCTGGGCCATTTGTTGTACAGCCTCGTCATAAAATTCACTCAACTTTTAAACTGATACTGCACTGAATCTGCCTTTGATGTTTCTTCTTCATTAACAAGAATGCTAATTTAAGTCCAGATCATTAATTCTCAGCCAATTCCTTTTCTACTTCATTGTAGCATCACAGTGCATGTTGTAAACTTCACTTTAATTAATTTAAATCATAGCAATGAGACAGGGCTTTGTTAATAATTTTGATCATAACAGAGTAGAGATCAGTTGTAACTTTAATCTAGTTACCAGTAGTGTTTGCAATAAAGAGCAAATGAAATGCTCAAAGGTAACACTATCACAGACATCAGAAATACTGGAGGCGATGCTTATTTATGCAGCTTGACTATTAATTGTGGTCGATATTAAAATAGGAGCTCTTTGTCTCTCTACATCATTCTGTGTAAAACTAACTCTGATAGAATACCCTTAACTGTAATACAATACATGTGGTCCCTATTGTACATACATACTCTGTTTGAGTTCATTTAATGCCTAAGATGTTGTTATGTCTATTTGCATCCTACCAGCTGTTACTTGCGTACAAAAATAAACAACAAAATAGAAAATTGAGAGCTAGTTATATTTATATCCTGCATCTCTTCCCTCTGTCAATCTACATCTGCCTTGCACACACCACCCAACACCATACACACACACACACACACACAAGCACGCACACACATACACATACACACACACACCAAATATTAAAACATTTTAACACAAATTTATCCCTCACAGCGCACCATAATTCCAACATGTTTTACATTTCCCTAACAATATTAAATACCTTTGAACTAATGTAGGGTGCAGACAGCTTAATGAGGCAAATGCAAATGGAATAAGCATAAGTTAAATTATGAAAGCAAATAAGGCGAATGCCTAATAGAAATACAAACTAATGCCAAAGGAGATATTTACCTGAATCCAATTTTACCCTGACTACATTATTCTGCTGGTCTCAACCTTGGCTGCATGCCACTGAAGACCATTATAAAGGTATCTGCCTGAAAAATATCAATGTTTATATAAATGCCCACATGTTCCATGAAGAAATATGGTCTTGGTAAATTCAGATTTTGAGAAGGTGTTTGGCTTTTGTCTGTGTGTAGTTGGCACTACATCTTCTCTAACATACTAACATCAACAAAATTCCCTTTGCCTTCCCTTAGGAACTTATCATTTATCCAAATACAACCCAGTCTTTAAACAGGTCGCAAACGAACGCAGTCAAAACATCCATAAACATTCTACCTAACAACAACGAATTTTCTCTGGCCAAGAGTGTGAAGACTTAGAGAATTAAGCATTCGTCTAACCGTATATTGTTTCCCAATAACCGTTTTAAGAAATTATTCAGTGTTTTCCTTGGGAAACTGGCGACATATTTGTCAGCTATTACCTTTGGTGACCTGTATGACCAGAAAGTGTTCAGACAGTATTACTGACATGCGCGCTCGGAGAAATCTTAACTTTAACTTTACCAAGTAATACAATATAGCTTACAGTGCGATGCTCTGTCAAATAGCCATGGCTATATTTAACACAAGGCACTGAACATTTAATTACTACTTAATGCTGTCTACCCGAATCATGCAAAAAAAAAAAAAAAAAAAAAAAAAATCCAATTTAGGCTATCTGTCAGAACGCAGTAACTCACGGGTTGACACTTCTGCACTTGCTCTTCAGTCATTGTCTGGGACTGCAATAAGGAATGTTTGTCATAAAGATAGAAGGATATTTAAGGGGCTATTTAATTAAAATGTAAACCGTTCTAAACTTATCTTTAATCCCCGGGAACATCGCCAATAAAACAAAGAAAAGAAGTCAATGGTGACTTCTCTGAGAACGTTCGATGAACTGATTCATTATATTTTACTGGCAACTTAAAAGTATAATCACTTCGAGAAAGCAGTTACTTCAGCTTGTGCATAGATTGTTTAATGACGTCAGTGAAAGACAAATAGCGATGCTTCTGCTGCTCACAAGGTTGCATGCATAATTTAAGATTAAAATACAGTCCTATGGGATTCGCATATTGCATTAATTGACAAAATAAATAAACCCAAAACTTTCAAAATAAATAAACCCTTTCGCAGACACATGCCATTCACACATGCCTCCAAGAGAATTTTAACTGTTGCCTTTAATATAGTGTCAAGACTATCGTAAATGTGCATAGATAATGATTTTGTTGCGAAAATCAGAAGACTGGCACGTACGCCATGTTTTTGACGCAGCAAATTTGACGAAGAAAAATGACTTCTAATTCCAAATCTTCCAATCACCACTTTACTGGCAGTGCTCCATCCCCCATTTTGGCTCATCCCAGCGTTCAATGCAAGCAAACCTCCCCCAGTTCGGTGGTGGTGTGGTCCGAAGGGAAATCATAATCCATTTACAGAAGGTGTAGCTGCTTTTGAGTAGCGCAAGCGAGTTGAGTTGCTGAGCTGCCACACGGGAACTCAAACGAAGAAATAAAAACACTTGACAAGACATGCCCAAAGGGACTCATTTGAGGCAAAGCTACGGAGATATATTAGGCTACTGCTAGCTCCCGGAGTATAGCTACTATTCCGTTCAGTCTTTCCTGAAAACTGTGACCTTAATTGTATTACCAGTGCTAAGGGATTATCGCATCAAAGTTTTGTTTATTTATTTTTCCAAAATACTAATATTTCCTGATATCTACTTATTTAATGAAGTGATGCTAGTTACATCAACAGCATTTAAACGTTGTTTAAATGTTATAATGTTATTATTTTGACAACTCTGAGTCCGAACACCAAGAACTCTTGCGCCTGATTCTGAGGAGTTCGCGTTCCTGTTGCACCATCCAAGTATTGTCCAAAAATGAACGTCACGTTTTTGAACCAGACTGCTCTGGTGCACGGCATCTTCACAAACAACTCCCAGGACCTTGCTGGCACACTAGCCGGCTGTTGCAACGGGAGCACCTTGACCACAAATGACGGCGGTTCCCTGGTGCTACCTCCGGACGAGCGGAACCTGTTTATCATGCGCGTTGTTCAGATTGCCGTGCTGTGTGTTTTGTCACTGACAGTTATGTTTGGAATCTTTTTTCTCGGTTGTAACCTCATGATCAAATCAGAGAGCATGATTAACTTTCTCGTGAAGGAGCGGAGACCGTCCAAAGAAGTGGAGGCTGTCATCATTGGACTTAACTGACGAACGGATGGCGCTATTGTTGGCTCTGTTTGAGTGTAGGCTACCTGTTCAAGGTATTACCGAGGGTGCCGTTTGCGGTTTTCAGTGCGGCGTGATATATGCAAACTACTTTAAATAGGCTATGTGAAAAAGTCGATTAACCTGGATATTGGTCCATTCAAAGAGTAGCCAAGTCCGGCCATGAACTGCTAGGTGCTTCAGTACAGTCAATTTACTTTGAAAAATATGTTTTATGAATTCTGAATGTATTGTTGCTTTACATTTTGACGTGCATCTCGGAGAGGAAAATATTAATTGCTTTTATATTTATCAACGAAAATATTGTTAAGTGTATGTAATTTTGAACAAATCTTTCTCTTCCTAAATACTTGACCTGTACGGGTAAAGACAAGTTTACAAGTTTCTTTTTAATTTATAGGCCTAGGTCTAATCGTTATATATTGACCGGAATGGTTTGAAATGACAAACCTATTGCATGCATATTCGTGTGCTTAGAGACTGCATCAGTGAAGATGCCTTTTAGGTTTTTATCTTTTTTTCATACATTTTAAAATGTTTGCTTGGGAACGCTGTAGCAGGAGATGTGTGCATGTTTATCCATTGTGCATGTTACATGTACACTTTCTCAACACTTTGAACCAAATTAAGATTAATCCGAAAAGCATGAGCGATGCCTGTTTGTCTATGGTGAAAGTGATTCCAATGTTTTGCACTTTGATGAAATCCTTAATGCTGCATGATTTTGTACAACAATGAAACTTTAACGATATGCGCTTCATATGAAAGAAAATAAAAGTCTAATCGTATTCGTGGATTAGAAATTGGTTCCTATTATCATTTCTTCATTAGAGTCTATTTAAATATTTTTAACCACCCGACTACAGCACAGAATTAATCACTTTAAAATGCATTTGAAAGAACAGAGGAGGTTATCACATTCATATGGTAAACACCTGAATATAATCTATAATTTATGGGTCTGAAGTATGTCAAAAGGTCACCATTTAAATTACAATTGTTTTGATGTCAATGAAAATAAATAACTTCTGAATATTAAATCGTGTTGGCATGTTCATTAAGTTAATTCATTAACCCAACTGTAGACGGCAGCACAAACTGATATCGGTAAAGGTATATGTGGTGTCTGATGTTAGAAATGAATAATTAATTGAATGTTTTAAAAAATAACATGAGCGTTCTCGTATAATAAAAATTAATGTTGGCTTAGGCTATGTTAGCTACTACAGATAAATGTGGAAGTGACATTTCTTCTGGGTATAGCAGATGGTATTTAACAATTGAGACATGCAGTAACTAATTAGACTGTCATCACATAGAAGCATGTATCACATAGTTTAGATAAGTGACAGCATCAAGGCAACAGGGCACACGACATTCTAACAAAGTAATGTACTTTTGGGTGGGCGAGCAAATTTAAGTAAGGCGAATTTCAAAGGGCAGAGGCCAATGTCATGCGCTTACTCTCTAATGAGGAATAGTATGGATCGTGAAGTAAAACGAGTGTCCTTGGATGCAGGATTCAATTAATTAAAACAACTAAACCATACCCTACATACAGCATCTGAGAAAAAAAAAACTCAATGGCACGCCCCCTGTAAACACTAAGGTCGGAGTTTATCACAAAATTGGTAAGTGCAGGATCGAGTCGTTATAGGCTACCAAAAAGAACTTGATCTGAGAGATGGTCATTACTGTACTGTGGAAACGACTCGAAATAATATGTTACCAAGTAAAGAGCACTAAACTTTACTTGCATGGTGCCCATAGAATAAAATGTAATCAGATATTACAATAGGCTGATCCGTAACGGTCGGTTTATTGACATCCTGTTGGTACGCAGAAAAAACACGGACAATAATTCCAAGTAGCCTATTGCGTGTAGCCTGGTGTGCACAATCACGTCTCCGCTGCATTTTAAACGAACAAGAAAAAATCTCCATTAAAATTACGAATTATACCTATTTAAAACGACAGGAATTCATTTTTGCTTTGCGGGGGCTATGTTATGTAATAGCCTACGATGAATCAATGACCCACGAAGATGTCTCCCACGAGTTCAGGGCTAATTTAGAGTTTTAAAAAGTTGTGCTCAAGTAGTAGCTGTACAAATAGTTCAAACAACACCAACGAAAACTAGATTTTGGTTTTGGAAAAGATTTGCAAGATATTGATGGAGAAAACCACCTGTGGAG
Organism: Anguilla rostrata; assembly: GCF_018555375.3. NCBI lineage: Eukaryota > Metazoa > Chordata > Actinopteri > Anguilliformes > Anguillidae > Anguilla > Anguilla rostrata. The sequence goes on from NC_057934.1 coordinate 36,406,456, forward strand.
TTTGGTGCGTATTCGGGGTCCTTGGACGTTTTACAGTCTTTGCATTGGTGAGGATTAAATCGTTTATTATTGTACCAAACTCTACAATGGTCCGTGCAGATAACAACATCACTATCATTTGCACTGCACAGGATAAAAAGCAACTGTTATAAAATAGATCATTAGAATTCATGTAGCAGCAGCAACTGTTGCACTGTTAAGGCCTTCTTATTTAAGCCTTGAAGTAGGGTGGAATATTGTAGGAACGATTTGACAACGATGGTTTTATGTGTGTAAAGTTTTCTTTTCTAGTTCCCAAAATCGAATTACGTAATGACGACGGGCCAAAATGAATGCGTTCTGGACGTATATAGTATAATAGTTAAAATGTCTGATATTTGTTGTTTTTGCATGTCACATCAAACAATTTCAGAGTAAACAATTGTACACATGGTCCCTATTGCGTTCATTTAAACGCTTGAATTCATTTAGGCTACAAATGAGAATTTGTCAGTGTCAGTTTGCTTCTGGTTCCACGCCATGCAATTTCAATTTTATGTTTCGTTATGTATCATTTCATGTTAAAATATAGTTCATTTACAGACAGGCGAGTATACTGTAGGTCATGTTGTGTAGGCCTATATTGTACGTAAGTCTGAACAGGGTAGGCAAGCAGAGTCATTCTTATTAGGCTACTGTGTGAGCGGTGCAGCTCATACGGTGGAATTGTCTAGTTGTATAAACAAAAAACCACGGTATAATTAATCACAGCAGTCTGTGTATTGTTGAATTGTCCTTGTTCTTTCCATACAACGGTGTTTATATTGCTATCATCAAAACATTCTGCAATCATGTAAATGCTGCTAATTGTGGCTTTATGACTTTCAAGTTGTTTAAGCTAACAAACATGACTTCAAACAAACATCACATAATGATAAAACATTTTAAACTATTAAAAGCCATGTAAAATGAAAAAAAAACTTGTAGTTAATACACATAAACTCACGTAACAACATTGACAGCAAACTGGCAAATATAAGATATGAAGTTAACCAGTTAGCTAGCCAGCTATGTTGTAATGGATGTAATTCTTTTATCTACCCAGAACTAACCAGGCAAGTCTATTGAGAACAAGTTTGTATTTACAATAACAGTCTAGCCAAGAGGGCAAACAACAAAACACAATAAAATAAAGAAACAGGAACTTCAAAAACAGCACCTACATAAAATAAAATCAAGACACAAGTCAGAGATCATTTGTAGCAGGAGCATGTCTATAAACATGTTGATGATCAGAGACTTAAAACTGAAACAAAATTGTTCAGTCTTAAAGTTTGCAGCTTGTTCCAGTCTGAGACTCCAGCATGCTCAAATGAGGAGTGGCCCAGAGTTGTGCTGATTTTGGGGAGGGGGGGGGGGGGGGGGTCACCAGTTGGATGTAGCAGGAGAATCTGGTTTTGTAAGCACGGTTGAATAATAACGGAAGATATTACAGGCACCGACGTGTCAGGCCTTGATGGGTTTTTAATTAGGAAAGTCTAGTGAAGCTCTCATGTTCTATGCACTAGTGACCAGTTTACAGAGTAGAGACTACAGTGGTGTGTTCTGAAGGGGGCATTGGTAGCAAACCTGATGGCTGAGTGGAAAATAACATCCAGCCAATGAAGTGAAGCCTTGGAAGCAGATCTGTATATCTGTACATTTCCATAATCCAGTATAGGGAGAATGGTTTCCTGAATCAGCATCAGCTTGGCAACAGGGGAGGAGGACTTTATGAAGACATCCAAGACTTGATTGGATTTTTTCCTAAAGTTTTGAGATAAGAAGTAAAAATAGAGCAGAATCTAGCCAGACTCCAAGGTATTCATATGAAGGGACCAACTGAAGCTCAGTCCCATCCAGAGCAGTGATCCACCAAGAGCTCCTACTGCAGCAAAAATCATAGAAGCACAACTATTAAGTGGTGGAGGTGACATTAGGAATAACAGTAGAGTTGAGCTGAGGCTCGGAACGTGGGTGCACATTTATAGATCATCAGTTATAGAGAATCAGAATCCGGCAGAGGAGAGAGCATTTTACAGCGGTGTTTATATTTATTTATAAATCATTCAGACATCTTGGTGGGCAGCACAATCATGTCAGATAACTGCCTTAGAAGGTAGCAATTACACAGACACAGTACGGAGGTAGTGAGCGCGTCACTTGATGGAACATCGAGAGGCCGTGTGACCAACAGGCACTCGGAATCGCGCTTCTGTAAACAAACACCATTTGTGGCTCTGTTTGGAAGGTGAGTGAGTTCCAAGTCTATCCCATCACTGCTATATCCTCTGTGAAACTAATGTGCAGTGAGGCACTGCTTCTCTTCATTGGGCAGTCAAATGGCTGAGCTGTGCAGCCACAGCAGTGGCTGACAACACATCTCAAAGCAGGGCCGCGCCGCACCGCACTGATGCCTTAGCTTGTCAGGACAGAACAGAAAAGAACTTGCTAGAGCATTAGCAACATACTAATGAGCTAACACCAGCATTACATTACATTACATTACAGGCATTTAGCAGACGCTCTTATCCAGAGCGACGTACAACAAGTGCATTGGTTCACGATGTAGAGGTGCAAAAGAAATACTAGAGTGAAGTAAGGATCGTAGTGCCAGAAGTGACCACATCGATCAGGACTCCAACCCTGTAGAGTAAGCCAGCATGCATGTGTAACTGGTTATATCCTGCCTTACATTATGGTAAAGATACAGGTTTTCTTGCCTTAGGTGATGGAAGAGAATAAAATATGTTTGAAGTTAACTGGGTTAGTTATTTGGAATGTACACTATGGATTACAATGTAATTAGAACAGTTTGTTAAAGGCCCATTTTTAAATCAGTGATTATTCGACTTAGATGAAGATGTATGAAACTGATAGTTATGCTGGAGTAGTACACATTTATTAAGCCGAACGAATATCGTGTTTAAAGCAACCACAGTTCATAAACTATAGAAAATATTTGAAAAGCGGGTTCTAGCCGGGTATGGTTATTTTGGAATTAATTAAGGCATTTTAATATATGCTACCAGCAATCTAATAAGACCTAAATTTTCCCTTGCTGGAATACATTACATTAAAATTACACTGCACCACTATGCTTGCTCATTCCTATATGACACTTGTTCAACTATACAGAAAACAATGGCAGATGCTTCTGGAGTTAGAATTGCCTGCGACGAGGGCATCTGCATTAAGTGTGGTGAATTTAAAGGAACTGTTCACTTCCTAGGTTTTTAGCTGACATCGTTTCAGTTGCATGTTTTTGATTGGTCCAGACAGTTTAGTGTGCAATGACGATTACAGATATTTACATAAATCACTGTGTCATGTATAGCGCATTCAGGGATACATGGTCTGAATCAAATAAATACATGTGAGTATGTTGATGTCTTGCCATGTAAAATTTGGGATCAACTGGCCATTAGAGGCGCTATAGAAAATATGCAGGTTGATTCTCCACCATTTCAAATTTTTGACAAAACCTTCCGCAAACTAGTCCTGGGCCATTGGGCTGCATGTCACCAAATAAGGCTTGAAAGAATCTGTGGAGTCTATAATTGAATAATTATTTTAAAATGTAGAAGTTTCAAAACAGTATGGCCACCATTTGCAAGTCAATTGTTGGCATAGCCATTTTTACGCAAACAGCTTTGACTTGTGAATACTTTGTCCAATCATCACGAAACCTGACATACATATGGAACGGTTGCCTCTGATGTAGCGTGGTAATTTTGGTGGCTATATTTGCCAAAAGTTGGCACCGTAAGAGGAAAATACATAAAAATGCCTCAAACTCCTCAATTGCTTGACCACTCAAGTTGAAACTTGCCGGGTATTTGTATCAGTCTCCCATAAGATGTACAGTTATAAAATCATATCTGTAAAAATATGGCCAACATCAGCCAATCAGTTTTTAGTGAATATGTGAAAGGCTTGACAATGATTGATCCTCATGAAACTTGTGCGCTTGTTGACCTAGGCACAATCATGTCATTTTGGGGCAGAGACCGAACATGTTTGAACCATTCATCCAATATTCGTCCTCACAGCTTAAAAATTCATAATTGCTGCATGCTGCTAGGACCTCGTTAATTACCGCTTGGTAATTATATTTATGTTTATAATTGACACCAGCAAATAAGTCTATTCATATGCACAGCCTTGGGAAACATAATGTCATTATACCTTCCATTGTAAAGATGGCAGATCATCAGAAATTTCTCTAAATATCTAAACTATCCTTCATTCCTCAAGAACTCTCTGAGCCAAAACACACTAAATCTGAAATAATGAGTAACCCAGAAAGTGAACTATCTCTTTCAGTATATATAATAGAATACTTGTATGTTACTACCCATCTCTAACTGTTGGCTGCCTTCTGGACTATGTGCAGATTTTTGGAGCTTGCATGGTGACTATTAAAGCAAAGCAATGCATTTCCTACTGTGAAAGTGCTTCCTTAAATTAAATGTTTTGTCTAATGTTGTGTTCCTGTACATAAGCTGTTTGTTATTTCTGTTTGGACATTAAATTAAATTATAAAATCATATAATACAACATTTCACTGGTTGTGGTTATACCTGTACATTAATTTAAAATAAAATTGAAGGAATTCAGAAGCTCCAATTATCACAATAATCATTCAGCTGCTACCTTATTGCACCACAGAAAACTACTTAACGGTAGATATTTCTAGACACTGATATTAAAACCCAGATTTTGCATTTCTTGTAACTCAGTAGGTCAGTCCCTGTGGATGTCTATATTCAAGACTGAAGTGTAAGAGGTGTAAGCGCCTTTCTTCTGTGTCTGTCCAGCAGGGTTTTGCCTTGATGCTCATGTCTTACAGCCATTGTGTCTTTCTTCTTTGACATCTCTCTTGCTGTATCTCATGAGAAATGGCTTCTGGAATGTTAAATTGCTGAATGGTCATTGACTGTTGGTTTTTGGCAGTCATTGTCAGTTTAGGTCTCGAAACTTGACACTGTCTGTGATTCAGCTGCACATTTTCTCAGCTGCCAGGAAATGACTGGAATCATGTGTGTTTTTGGCTTTTGTGGATGTTGAATCTTCTCACCTTCTGTGATTGGTTGGCAGATTATGTGCCGTTTGCTTTTAAGTACTGGTTTGTGTGTTGAATTTGATTAAAGGGATGGCCAATGATATGATTCTTATTACAGCCCGATTTATATCTTCTTTCCTTATTTTGGGACATGGATTAAATTAATTTATGTGAATAACTGCTCCCTTCTCCCTGTCTTTTCTTCCTTACCTCTTCTATTTTCATTTCTGACTGCATGATTGACAGGTTTCTTGCAGACAAACAATATTGCTCATGCTCCATTCACCACAGTTTTATTGGTAGGCCTGCAAGAAGGTGTATGAATCTCTTTAGAGCAGCAGCCTTGCACCAAACAGCTGGATTTTGTTAGAGCCAATGTCTTTATATATTCAGGCTGTCAACATGCGTTAACAAGTTTTTCCACGGTTTGCAACAGCAACTGTTGCACTATTAAAGCCTTCTTATTTAAGCCTTGAGGAAGGGTGGAATATTGTAGGAACGATTTGACAACGATGGTTTTATGTGTGTAAAGTTTTCTTTTCTAGTTCCCAAAATCGAATTACGTAATGATGACGGGCCAAGATGAATGCGTTCTGGACGTATATAGTATAATAGTTAAAATGTCTGATATTTGTTGTTTTTGCATGTCACATCAAACTATTTCAGAGGAAACAATTGCACACATGGTCCCTATTGTGTTAATTTAAACGCTTGAATTCATTTAGGCTAAAAATTAGAATTTTTCAGTGTGAGAGTGCTTCTGGTTCCACGCCATGTAATTTCAATTTTATGTTTCGTTATGTATCATTGCATGTTAAAATATAGTTCATTTACAGACAGGTGAGTGTACTGTAGGTCAGGTTGTGTAGGCCTATATTGTACGGTAAGTCTGAACAGGGTAGGCAAGCAGAGTCATTCTTATTAGGCTACTGTGTGAGCGGTGCAGCTCATACCGTGGAATTTCCTAGTTGTCTAAACAAAAAACCACAGTATAATTAATCACAGCAGTCTGTGTATTGTTGAATTGTCCTTGTTCTTTCCATACAACGGTGTTTATATTGCTATCATCAAAACATTCTGCAATCATATAAATGCTGCTAATTGTGGCTTTATGACTTTCAAGTTGTTTAAGCTAACAAACATGACTTCAAACAAACATCACATAATGATAAAACATTTAAAACTATTAAAAGCCATGTAAAATGAAAAACAAACTTGTAGTTAATACACATAAACTCACGTAACAGCATTGACAGCAAACTGGCAAATATAAGATATGAAGTTAACCAGTTAGCTAGCCAGCTATGTTGTAATGGATATAATTCTTTTATCTACCCAGAACTAACCAGGCAAGTTCATTGAGAACAAGTTTGTATTTACAATAACAGTCTAGCCAAGAGGGCAAACAACAAAACACAATAAAATAAAGAAACAGGAACTTCAAAAACAGCACCTACATTAAATAAAATCAAGACACAAGTCAGAGATCATTTGTAGCAGGAGCATGTCTGTAAACATGTTGATGATCAGAGACTCACACAAAACAGCTGGATTTTGTTAGAGCCAAGGTCTTTATATATTCAGGCTGTCAACATGCATTAACAAGTTTTTCCACGGTTTTAGCTTAATCTTATGATAACACAATATAGGTTTGGCTAATTGGTTTAATTTCACTGACCATGCCCAGTCTTTCAGCAATTAAGACCTCACTGATTCATGTAAAAATGTAACTTCTTTCAAAAATTTTTTTTTTTTTTCCATAAAGCACATTACAGACAATGAAAGCATCATCTGTTGTGCCTCATTTAAATAAATGTGGGATGTGAACATGGAACAGATATTTGGTATACATGCTATTTCTGTCATAATGTAGCCTTAAGAATGTAGATTGTCCTTCAACAGACAAGTGCTGCCTTTAGCCGCGTTTCCACCAAAATTACCCGGAACTTTCAGTCCCAGGAACTACTTTACCAGGAACTAAAAGGTTCCTTCAGCCAATGGTTGTCTGCGTTTCCACCGGGGTCTAAAGTACCGCGAAGATTAGGCAAATTAGCCCACTGACGTATGAAAAAGCAACGTTGTCGTCGGTCCATCTGTCATATGATTTCTTCCGTAACCCCATACTACCACCGAAGTAGCCTACATTATTTTCTAATAACCGGGACAGCCCGGAGGGGTTTATTCCACTTATACAACAGGTTACCAACAATGACTATATATGGTTACTTTTGTATTTATTTATTTTCATATATCCTCTCAAACACATTCATTATGTTTGTTTGCGAACATTCGCTTTCATGTCTTGACATCCGAAGCGACAGAATGCATTCACATTTATATGTAGGCCTATAACTGGCAACAACAGCAGAAAACATGCACACGTTGTAAACAATTTGCTGTTTGATTACTTTCTCGTCGTCAATTCCATATAGGCTAATGGCAAAATGACAAGAATAGAACGAAAACTCGGACTTGCGTGAAAATGTAAATTTAGTAGTGGTACAGCCACCGTTTGTTTTCCTTCGAAGTTACTGCTAGCCGAGCAGCGAAGTGTGCCCTCCAGATGCGAACCATGCACCATAAATTAGTCCATAGTCTTCCTGGTCTTTTCGTGGAATTGAAAAATGGCAGTAAAATTACGGCAGTCTGAAAAAGCTAAAGGGAAGATTACTAGAATTAACCTGTTATTTTACCCGGATAAAAAGTGCGGATGGTGATTTCCAGTTTGCTTGTACTGTATCACCTATGTTAATTAAGTTAACTACCGCATACCTCACATAACTGTATCAAACGTTTTGAGTCAATTACAACGGACTAACAAAGAAAATCCGGAAGAAATATTCAGCAACCGAATTAATCCGTTTGAATGTTTCGGTAGCCTACGTAATATGCTGTCCCAGCACGAATGGTTAGCATTTTATAAAACGAATACTAAAGCAAGAAAAGAACAGAAGAGCACACGTTATAGCCTAATTCCAAGACGTTGACAGGCTATAACCAAAACTAGGCTACTGCGCCGCATAACATACAAGTTTGATTTGAAGTTATTATGAAAATAAATTGGTTTGCCGCTGCATATTTTCAAACATGGCGGGTAATGGCGGAAAATAAATACAACACAAATGCTGCGAGTACTCGACCAATCAGAAATGTTCAGCGCTGCAAGCTCCACCCAAAAGGTTCCTGTACGTTCGGAAAGTACTACCCCCCGAGCAGGAACGTTTTGGGGGGTAAAACAAAGCCCCCAGAACTAAATTTAGACCCTAGTTCCTGCGGTGGAAACGCACTGAGTTCCTCAAAAGGTTCCTAGTTCCGGGGTATAGTTCCTGCGGTGGAAACGCGGCTTTTGATACTACAGATCACCATATTCTTCAAAGGATGCTAACAAAAATTAGTTGATATCTCTGGGCACGCTCTTATGTGGTTTCAATCTTATCTCACTAATAGATTTCTGTTAACAATAAGTAAACAAGGGTAACAATAAGTCCTCTGAGTATTCTAGGGCAAACTTTGGAGTACATCAAGGATTTGTTTTGGGTCCTTTACTCTTTTCTCTGTACATGCTCCCCCTTGAGGACATCAGAAGCAGACATGGTGTTAGCTACTATTGCTATGCAGATGATATGCAACTGTATATATCTTTTCAACCAGATGAAACTGACCAGCTAGCCAAATTACAGGCCTTTCTCGTAAGCGTGAAGGCCTGTCTCAAGATGCTGGCTATTTGAAAATTCCAAGTATATCTAAAATTACAATGGCAGGTAGAGCCTTCTCTTACAGAGCTCCTGTCTTATGGCACAATCTCCCTAGGCGTATTTATTCTTCAGACACACTCTCTGTCTTTAAGCGTACACTCAAAACTCGCATCTTCAATCAATCCCATAGTTAGGGATGTCTTGGAGGAATAAATCATGACGATAGCTGAGCTGAGCTGACTGTGCTGTTGACTGCATACGAATGTGCAGGTTTGCAGCTCTGTTCCGTGTTGGGGTGCGGTCAGTCCACGGTTGTGTGCGCCCCTGTCTTCACATCTTTTATTTATGCTGCCATAGTATAGTGCCCTGGGGCTTTCCACATTGCAGTTTGGCCTCCATATTTGCAGTTGTTGCTCTCCTAATTGTGCATGGAGTCTGGGAGAGTGGGTGTAGAGGGAGGTGGTTCTTGATGCAGCCTGGAGCTCCAGATGAATCACCCTGCCCCTCTACACAGCACACGATACTTCCCCTCATTTGGACTTTCTACTTTTCCAGCTAGTTCATTAGCTCAACTGTAGCCTGCTCGACCCATTTGATTTGCTGTGATAGATCTCTTATTACATTTCTGTTACATGCATTCTACCTTTACTTTACACCACATGGGCAGCTGGAGGATGGGCTCCCCTTCTTTAGCCGGGTTCCTTCTGACATTTCTTCCCATCAGGGATTTTGTTCCGTCCACTATTTGAAGGTTTTTCTCCCTACTGGGGAGATTTTTACCTTGTGTGTTCGCTATTTGGGGTTCAGCCCTGGTTGTTGCCCTTTTTTGCCTGTCTGTTACTCTGTAACAGATCATTGTCACAGTTGTCTGTAAAAAGCGCGATGCAAATAAAAGCGATCTGATATGATTAGATATACTTCAATAAGTAATTGTGGCCCAGGTAGGGTTGTTTGGTTTCCAAAAAGTTGGAACACATGTCTAAATTAGCACTAGATAACAGTGAGGGTGAAGCTACATGCTCAAATATTATTTTTTTCAATTTTATTTCTATAGCTCTTTTTTTTTTTTTTTACAGAGAACTGTCACAAAGAGGCTTTATGGAGTAGCAAGGCAAGAAACAGAGCAAAAAGAGCAAACACCAGGCCTGAACCCCCTAATGGCAAGTGCATAAGGTAAAAACTCCCATTGGGGAGAAAACCCCCAAACGGCGACGAGAAAAAACTCCCCAACGGGAAGAAATCTCAGTTTGCTACAGCACAGCAGGGAAGATAGTTTTAAAGTTGAGAATTTTGTTTTTCTTTATGCCATTGCAGCACGATGCGGAACCACATAGTTACGGACAAGAGGAATATTATCTCGCTGCCAAAAAGAGACTTTTTAAGGAAAGCGTAAGATAGGAGTACGCAGACTGCCGAAGCTCTTTTGTTTCCGTGCAGAACGTTTCGCCGAAGGGCTGGGACTCAGTCCAACTCACAGGGACAGTGATATTATAAATGAACCGTTGAACGGCAGCGTTATCGACGACCTGCAAAAACAGTAGAGCAACTTCAACGGCAGGAAAAATAAATCACGTCTTCGGTCTTTTTCTGAGATGGCACGCCACACATGCTCGGTGGGAATTGGGACGAATCAATCACACGGCGTGTTTGGCACGTTTCGCGAAGTGTGACTGAGCCGACGGAGCTCGACTAATTTGTCTGCGCCAACTTGGAGTTTAACGGATAGTCCTCATTATGTGATGTATGATTGTTATTATTTGAGAAAACCGAAATAAGTCATTAAGAAAAACTGACGACAAAACGTCACTGGAAACCGGTTCAAATAAGTACACAGTAGATATCATATCAAATTATACTATGCTAAAAATATTTGTACTGATTTGAACTTTGTATTAATGTCTTTCAGGCAAGGTGACACTATCTCTGGAATCACATTTTAGCAGGACTGGCTGTCTTGTCAAGTCTGGGCTTTTGAGGACGTGGTTAATGCTGCTGTGCTATCCACTGCTTGACAAAGTATCCACATCTGACATGTAGACTCTTCTGCAAAGAAGAGTAAAACATTATTTATTTGTCAGCATGGCCTAAAATGCTTTTGCTCAAAAACAAAAATAAATCTTTTCGCTTTTTTTGTAAAGTTCTTATGTGTGGTAGAAGGTATAAAGGTTAACAAATGTAGATGTGGTCTTGGAAATGTTTCCATGTGGGCACCTCTCACCGTGTATTCCCCAAACTGGATAAACATTCAGTAAATGGAAGGTGGGAAATGGCCTTTGGAATGCTGAGGGCCAGCATACCTAGAGTCTCTAGACATTTTGGTGCACTTTCACTGATTCACAATGAGAATCCATGTTGATTCCATGTTGAGGTCAAAATATGAGGTCAAATTTTTATTTTGTCTATACGTTCTATGTTATAATATGTTTTTAAAAACAATTATTCAGACAATATTAACATTTGAAGATTAAAAAAAAACATTTATTATTATTTTTATAGGTTTTATCTGACCTACATTTTTGGTTGGGTATTACTGGCAACGGAGCAACCACAGAGAGGAAGGGACGAAGAATGGATTTGCGAGAAAACAATTCCAGCCAGGTTTGTTAATGAATGAGGTCAGATATAATGTCAGAATAGTCTCATTTAAAAAGATGGCTGAGAGAGGCCCAGATAAGGGGACGAGAAAACAATGAGAAGAAAGGCTTTAACCCTGTGGCTCCACACTTGGGATTCCACCCAAGAACGTGTTCCTTATTTCATATCTCTGGGGAAAATGCACGGTCCTAGCTTCCAATTAAAGTGGCTTCAAATAAATCAGACAGCTTGATTAGTGGTGTGCACTGTCAGAAAATCGCTGTCCGCATCTTTCTCGCGTTCGTGGCTGTTGATAAGATGGAGCCGCACGGGTCAGGAAAATCCACCGTGTTTTTTGCGGGCGCGGGGGCAAATTGATTCCGCCAACGTGACAGAATGAACTCCAGCTCAGTGGAGCTGTAATTAAAGGCAGGACAGGCAGACAGCTTCGGCCACTGGTCTAGTGCTATGGGTGGGGGGTGGGGGTGGGGGGGGGGTGTGACAGCCTCGCTCCCAAGAACCGACGGAATGGTATTAATTTAAAAAGCGTGCGTTAAAAATGCAGGCATCTCATTTTCGGCCGCCCCGTACAACGAGGTGAGACGAAGGCTGCAAGAGAGGGGGTGCGTCTGGGGGTAGGCTGGTTCCGAACCCGACTGCCTCTGTGTGCGTCGGCGGTCGAAGCCCCCAACAGGGTGAGCATGCTCGCTCCGGGGCTCAGGGTGATTGGGCGATAATCTTCCTGTCGATTCCCCCCCCCCAGATCAGAGCAGTAGATTAAAGCAGGGAGAGGCGGGCAGAACGAGATGCTGAAAGCAATCTCCTCTGACGCGCGATGTGGGATCCCATAGAAAGCCGACATTTTTCAGTACCAGCAAAAGCTGAGAACAATTTGTCTCAGCGCTGTCTCTCTCTCTCTCTCTCTCTCTCTCTTCTCTGTCTGCCAGTGTGTGTGTGTGTGCGCGTGCGTGTGTCTGTCTGTCATGCAGGTGCACCTTCCCCTGGCCACTGAAAAAGACATAAGTATTCTTAGCCCATCTCTGGATAGAAAGTAATCCTCGATCCAATCTGGCCATTTTGAAAATTCTCCACCATTTCCCTGGAAAGCGTCCGTAAGGGAGCCTCTATCGGCGCTGGTCTCAGCCCCCCCCTCCTTCCTCTCTACCGCGGTGGACGAGCACAATGCCTCTTCGGCACGGCGGTCTTCAGGAGGGGGGCCGTCTCTCTGAGCGAACCTGCCCCGCTGCGGACCCTCGCCGGCCGCTGAGCCGAGCCGAGCCGTAGCCCGGCCGCCGCCCTCCTTTTCTCCATCTCCCTGGCGCCCGGAGGGGAAGGGGGGGCGACACGCGAGGCCCCGCTCTTTATGGACGAGCGCCCCAGCGTAATCTCTGCGCCTCCTCTTTCATAAGACCACACGCGACACGCTCACCTTTCACTCTTTTGTTCTATCCGAGGCCGATAAGGCGGGGGAAGTAAATGCATAAAAGGGTGCCTCACTCTCACTCTTGCTGAAGATGGGGATCTGGCAGGTTAGCATTAAATATAATAGCTTTGTATGTTATGTTATGTTATGTTATAATTTCATATGACCACGAAATCAGTCAATATTTAAATTTCCCAGGATGCAACCTGGAAGCTTTGCCCCTCCTGATCTCCATATAAATGTACATTTCTTTTCCTTGGACTTTCTATTTTGGCAGCTAGATTATACTTCAGGCTAATCTACCCCACCACTCTGTTTGCTCCAGTAGATTCCCCATTACCGGCATATTACCATTTGGCTTATCATTACCTACTGACACCAGGTTGGCCAGCGAAGGATGGGCTCCTCCTCTGTGTCTGGGTTCCTTTTGGGTTTTTTTTCTTACCGCTGTCTGAGTATTTTTTCTTCCCTCTAGGGAGGTTGTTTGTTTTACCTCACCTGCTGGCTTTTTGGGAGTTCAGGCTCAGCCTTGCCTAATTTTTTCCAATTTCCTGTTTTTGTAGTGTTGTTCTGACAGCGTTATTCAAATAAAATTTATAGATTGATTAATTGAGATTAAAATTAATCACCTGCCTTACACTGTTAGGATTTTAAAAATTATGAACAATGTTGCTATAGATTTATAATAGGTTTTGCATGAATTCTTGTGGCTGTTGAAATATTCAACAGCAATCATCCTTTACTGTAATCCAGAATGCAATAATGTTCCTTTCATGCTAATATGGACCGATCAGCTTGCACAAACGTTAACAGATGTTTACTTTTTTTTGCGGATCACAGCCAGTTGAAGGCAAAATTAATCATCTATTTTTTTGTAGCAGTTTTAGTTTCTGAAAAGAATATTGTAGCATTGTGGTCTGCCTGAGTAGTGGCCTAACTGCTCTGTTAAAGGTGAATTCATCTTTAGAGTAGTGGTTACTGCAAATGCCTCTCTCCCTAGACTAGAGACCCTAATTTGAGCCTGGTCAGATCCCTGCCATTACAATATACATTGTAATTAAAACTACAGTTAACTTTGATGTTGAATGAATTGTTGCCAGCAAGTTTCTAAATTTTAACAACATTTTCCTAATAGTGTAGACACAGGCTACAGGCCACCGACTACAGGGCACATGCCACATCCTACAGACCTCAGGTCCCAGGTCACAGGGCCCAGGCTACAGGGCATAGGCTACAGGTGACAGGGTATAGACCACAGGCTACAGGTCACAGGACAAAGGCTACAGGTGACAGGGTATAGACCACAGGCTACAGGTCACAGGACACAGGCTACAGGCTACAGGGTATAGACCACAGGCTACAGGTCACAGGACACAGGCTACAGGCTACAGGGTATAGACCACAGGCTACAGGGTACAGGGTATAGACCACAGGCTACAGGGTACAGGGTATAGACCACAGGCTACAGGGTACAGGCCACAGGGCGCAAGCTACAAGCCGCAGGGTACAGGCTACAGGCCAATCAGCTTCACTTATGGCTAGTAGAGGGAAAATCATCTCTGTATATTATTACCCCAATACCTAAGAACATTATCCATTGATATCTTTATGGCGTACTCAGGAATATATATATTTCTTCGTACCAATAAAACTGAATTGAACTGAACTGAGATAGCTTGAAGAAGAATTACAGTATATTGAAAAAATGGCAGTGACTTTGATATAAAGGCAGCTCTTGCATCATTGCACTTCCCTCTGATTGGCCAGTTCCTCGGTGCCTTGACAACAGCGCTTGTACTGCAAAGAAAAAAAATACCTGATAGCTGTTGTAACTTTTTGGATAAATCTTAATGTGGTCTAAGCCGGTTCAGTGGCGTGGTGGCACAGCAATCTCCCAGAAATCTCACCTCCTCAAAAACTGGGGCGGGGTTTCTGTGAGAGTGAATAGTGAAAGCCAAACCTTGATTTGCTGAGTGACCTTTGTGAGTTTGAGGTTAATTGCTGACTAGTCTGGCTCAGGTAAGAGTGACATCCTCACGAGAAGCTGAGACAGACACAGAAGTGCAGTTAGGAATCCATGTCCTGAAAGTGGCAATAGCGCATTCTCATGAGCCTTGACTCTGCTAAACCTGAACCCAGCCATGTTTGATTTTGAGTTTACAGTACTTTCTGCCACATACTGTTTAATTCCTGCATCAGTTTTTGCCAGCTGACTTCCTAACATAGCACTATGGCTGACGTATTCTCAGGTAAGCTTTTTGCATGCTTGGAATTGGATGTTTGCCTTTGTCTTCAACTCCCACATATAAGCAGTTTTGAAAGGAGTTCATTGCTTAAAATTTTAATGTGTGATGGCCCGCTTGTCCTGGTGGCTGCTCTGTTCTCTTTTATTCAGTTGCAGGTGTGTAGTGGGCGGGGTCTGGCTTATCATGGGATGATGCAGTGCACCTGCGAAAGCTGACCTGTTGGCTATATGGCCTGTTTCCCCCCCCCCCCCAGGATAGGGGACCTTCCTCAGAGCTGTTGGTCTGATTGCAATGCATTTTCATAGCCTGCTCGTTTGATTATCAATAAAACATTGTTACTTTAAATGCAGTTCTACCTCTTGACTCTCTCCTTTGTTATGGACTTCGTCCATTTCTAACACCTGTAATACTGTAAGAAACTAAGAGCAGGTGTAGGATTTTCACTTAAAAGACGGTGGTCTATGTTCAGTTAATATTCAGTCTTAACTTTGCAATCAGTATATTTTTTCTTGACAAGCCGTTTGGTGAGTTAGTTTTAGTGACTGCTGAACTCAGACTAAAGAAAAATGCAGATTAGCATTTAAATGTAAGGCAGATTTAATTGAAAAATGTTGATTGAATTCAGGCCAATGTCTTTCATGATTGATCAGTTTTTGTTGCTGCAGTCCCCTCTGATTGGCCAGCTCCTCAGCACTCCAAAATCAGTATCCCCACAACAGCACTAGCATTGAAACACATAAAAAGCCCTGGTTGCTACTGAAACTTGTTTAGTTAATGTTTCTTTTTGGATGGGATGGGGTTTCTGGGAGATTGCTGTGCAATGTTTGATTGGTTGATTGACCTGTGAGCATGTGTATGAGGTTAATTAGTTGGCTTGACTTGGCTAGAGGAAGAGGAATTCTGCGACAAGTCAATCTTGGACGATCAGGATTTGATACTATGGCTATGGGGCTGGTCAGTTCACTGAAAAAGTGCTTTAGAGAGAAAACACCATACAGTAGCCCAGTAAAATGCCATTCCAAGTGGCTCCAAGGCCATAGGGCACAGAGTACATGGATTATAGAGATTTTTTTAGTCGTAAGGTAACAAAAACTATTTTTGATTGATGCTGGTCCCATTTTGCTCTTGACTGGTAATTATTTCAGATCCTGGCTTGCAGTCAAGCAAGCCAGAGTCATACATTATACATTATCATTACATCCACTAAAGTAACTCAAAAGGTTATATCATTTTTTAAAAGCCTTAATGGGGCCATCTATCGGAAAGCCAACATGATTTAACAATTCAGCAATTACTCAGAAATGATTCAAACAATAACAGACTTTTCACAATCGCAGAATGAAACTAGGCTCAGGGTGGCTTCTGCTCTCCTGACCCCCCAACCCCCCCACCCCCCCCCCCACCCCCCCGTCGCACCCCTTCTCATCTCTCTCCATTGGGTACTGACACGGGTGGCCATAGTAACGTATTGTGATGTAATATTACGACGCTTGCTGCGTTTTAACAGTGACCTCTCCCCTCGGTGTGACAGCAGCGTTCAGAGGTTTAAATGGCACTCGTTCCCATTCGCGGCCGAGCGAGGCGTCCGCGTTTTTAACCTCGCTCGCGGGCTGCGTTCTCCGGGCGTCCGTCTGCAGCGAAAGCGACGCGCTGTTCGCGAGGGCTCACGTGTGCCTGCGGAGCGCTGGCATGTTGCAGGGGAGTGACGCGGGCGGGCTATTTTTAGAGAATAAAGAGGGGGGGGTTCAGTTCTTAACTCATTACTCAAGACCGTAGTCTGAGCGCGAGCAGCAGCCAAACTCAAGCGCGGCACCGCCGGGATGAAAGCCGCCGGCATTAAGAGCAAATCCGAGCGCAAACTGAGCCTGATGACAAAACGCCGTCTTCTTAAAACGTTGTAAGCGATCGGGTCTAACTTACCGTTTTTCTGAACGCCAAGCATGTACTGGGGAATAAAGGACCAGACTGCTGCACAGCATGAGACTATGAGATGCGCCCGCTCGCTATACAGCGAATCAGCAGACATCATTAGGCAGAACAGACAGGCACAATCAACTATAATATTTAAACTGAGCTTTACCAGATTAGCGTTTTAATAAAATGTCCAGATGGGGGGAAAAAAACCCAAATAAACTAACAGAGCCTGACCAAACAAAGAGATCCACAGTATGCAGGGCCGTCTCACTGCGGTAGATATAGTCACGTATCGCCATGTGTCACATACGGCCATGCAGAACAGAACCAGAAGGGCCTGCGCACGTCTTTTGTCCGGTTTGTGAGCGTGTAACATTTCACACGAGAAAGGGCACAAAGAAAGGAAGTAAAAAACGGAAAGACAGAGCGAGAGACGGGGCTGTGTCGGAGGACAATAAATAGACGGAGAGAGAGAGAGAGAGAGGGGGGTATTCCACCAGGACCACTGGCCCTGATGGATTTTACACAATGGAAATGAAACGCAAATGGAAGACCATTAGTAGTAACCACAGAACGCCAGAGATTCTGGGCGCAGACAATTACCTCACCTCCGCTCTGTTTTGTATTGAAAAAAAATACCAGGGCTCCTTTTTAAGAAGCGATGATAATGAGACCCTGGCAAAAATGTCAGGGCGGGCGGAGAGGGGGAGGTCCTCACAGCGCACATTTCCGACGGGCTCTTTTGAGACGGCCCCCCCCCCCCCCCCGGGGGCTCTTCTCCGGGGGCTCGGCCCCGTGACAGGCTGAACTGAATACTGCCGGAACCCGTGCATCCCTGTGCCTTTTTGCCTCCACGATGCGCTTCAGAAATGAGAAACTGGGTTCAAGTCCCTTCAGACTGCGAAACGAGCGCCTTACGCGGGTGTGCACACACGGGCGTGCATACGCAAACACGCGTGCGCGCGGACGGGCGTGCAAATGCACGTTTGTGTATGCGCGTGCACATGCATGCGTACATGTTGTTCCTGAATGTTTGCACATGCATAGTACATGCCTGGGTACTCATGCTAGCACACACGCATAAGAGATGCAATACTCTGGCCCATGATGAGCGTAACTGAAATGCTGGTATTGCGTTTTCAAACTCATTTGGTAACGATGCACTAGCAGGTTGGTAATGTCTGAAATACTGGTAGTCTATTTATACCTGATGACTTCATACATGGACAGGCACATACAGTATACATGCGCACAGACACGGTGTTATACATGGATGCGTGCACACACATGCGCGCACCGAGACACACACACACACACACACACACACACACACACACACAAACACCAACACACCACCAGCACACACACACACCACACCGACCCCATCAACACACAGAACCACACAACCTCCACAACCACAACACACGACCACACACACCATACAGCACATCCATCACCCCGACCCAAAAGACCGAGAAAGACACACGCCACACTGGCCCTTTGTCACCTCACTGCGTCATTCCGGGAGAGCCGCCGTCGTGGACTGAGTTTGAGGAGCGGCGGAGCGAGATATTGTGAGATAAGTGTCTGTGACACAGAGACAGAGAGATCTCCTTCCGCTCAGGTGCTCTCAAAGCTCCGCGGAAGGCTGGAGAGGGGAGAAACTGACACCGCGATTCGAAACTTTTAAACGCGGCGGATAATTCTTAAGTGAAGGAGGGGATTGAGGGGGCACAAGGTCTCCCCTAGTGCCAAGCTGGCTGAGAGAAAAAACACCTGGCAAACAGTGGAAATGCCAGCCCCCGAACTTCTAAAGACAGGGAGATGGCACTTCAATCAGATAAGGGCGTGTGAGAACAAATTTACATGACAAACCTTGGGCGGAAAGAACGAGGGTCACCAGAAAATATTTATCCTTCTGTGAGAGAGGCAGCACTTTGTTAAGCTGTCCTTTGGGGCAAATAAGCCCATTTCGCAAGATGTTATTTTGTTCTGTGTCTGAACGAACAAACCAACCCTTTGAAAAGAAAGAGGTTTCTCTCAATGCCATTCAATGGAGCACATGTCTAATGGGAATTATCGCATTCAAAACAGAGCGAGCGGGTTAAGGACTTGAATGGTAAAACTATCGAAATGTTAAGCACCCCCCCCCCCACATCACTTCCTCGTTCGCCGTTACCTACGTGGTCCCCAGGGGAGATCACGATGTCGCTAGCCGGTGATGAATTCTGCTTTCGGCTCGAACGCAAAGAAATTAGACGCAATCTGCCACGGCGCTCGGAGCGGGCTCGTGAAAAATTAAACAGATTAGTCCGAGCGTTCGCCTTCCCTCGCCGCCGCTCGATCGGTAAAGGCCAGTCATCCGTCTCTCCCCGTCCGAGAGAGAGAGAGAGAGAGGGAGGGAGGGAGGGAGAGAGAGAGAGAGAGAGAGAGAGCCTCGCGGAAGCGGCGCCGCGGTGGGAAGTTTCTGAGAGGTCTCGGGCAGCCAGCCTGCGGGGGGGAGGCTCTCTCTCGCTGGGCGAGAAGTTTGACTCCGCCGTGCGCGGCTGCGCGCTTCAGGAAGGCCGCTCGTTAGAAGAGACGCTGTCAAATGAGAGCTCCGCGTAAGAAGCAGCCCCCGGGGCTTCGCCTGCCGAAGTCCTGGACGCCGGTCTGTCAAAATGAGCCCCCCGTACTCCGTTCCCCTCTCCTTTCCTCTGTTCTCCCGCTGCCCTGGGCTGAAGTGGCTGACTGAGCCTCTGTTTCACAGCCCGTACAGCAGATGGATATCGGAGCACCCAGATAAAGAACCCGTGAGCTCCATAATGTTTGGGCCAGATACATTTTTTTTATGTATTTGGCTCTGTACTCCACAATCTTAGATTTGTAATCAAACAATTTAAATGTGGGTAAAGTGCAGATTCTTAGCTTTTATGAACGAGTATTTTTATACATTTTTTGTTACGCTACGTAGAAATTACAGCACTTTTTATACATAGCCCCCCAGTTTCAGGCCACTATAACATTTGGGGCAAATGGCTTCACAGGTGTTTCTGATCGGTCAAGTGTGTTATTTTGCTTCTTTGGTGCAGGCATGAGAGCTTTCAGTATGTAGTCTTGATTCTCAGCTTTTGATTGCCTTTGGAGTCTGTTATTTGGCATTTGTCAACATCAGGAGTTGTGCCAGAGAAAGACAAGGAAGCCAATATAACTGAGAAATAAGAAGAAAAAAAAAGTCAGAGACACCAAACCTTAAGCTTACCAAAATCAACTCTTCGGAGCATCATTATGAAGAAAGAGAGCACTGCTGAGCTCAGTAGTTGCAAAGGGCCTGATAGGCCAAAGAAGTCCTGTATATTTAATGACCAAAGTACTCTCACCATAATGACGAAAACCCCCAAACACCTGTCCGACAGACCTGAAACACCTCTTCAGGTGGCAGGCGTAGATGTGTCAGTGACTACTGTCCGCGCAAGACTTCACACAAAGAACTACGGAGGCTACGCTGCAAAATGCAGACCGCTTGTTAGCTGCAAAAACAGGATGTCTGGGTTAAGGTTTGCTAAGAAGTACCTGAAAGGGCCTGCAGAGTTCTGGGACATGATGTTGAGAAAGTGCAGTACAGCCGGGCAGTGCGTTTGCAACACGTCAGCTGGGCATTATCACTTGCAGTCACGTACTCCTGTAGGGTATGTTTTGGGCCTTAGAACGCATTGACTCATGATATCAACTTTGCGTCACTCGAAGCATCTGCGTTCGAATACTTACTTATAGGGTATGTTTCCAGCCTTACGGTGGACTGTTTACAATAGCCATTGCATAACAGTCGTAAGTAGCTATCACCTAGCTATGTTACTGTTAGATGACATCACATTTTACACATTGCGTTAACAAGTTTAAGGAAAAGGTTATGAAAGAACTTAACCTCCACCGATGCGTTCAGGAACCTGAGAGAGGCTGTAACAAAAACCAGCATACACAGGGATCCCCCAGGACCCAGTCTGAGAACCACTGGATTATGCCTGTCAATCTTCCAGCAACAGCAACATTCCAAAGCAGGAACTCTCGCACTAGGTCTGGTGCAAAGCCCCTCCGTCGCTCCGCTCTCTTTCCCCACAACGTATCGCCATTTTAATCATCAGCAGATATGATTGCTTTATGATATAAATAACGAGCTTTGGTCTGAAAACATATTCTCAGCCAGCGATATCGCACCCGCCCACACGCGCTCTCTCTGAGGACATGCAGTGCAGACGGCCTGTGCTAAAAAAACACACACACACACCCACCCACACACACACACACACACACACACACCCTGAACGCACCTCGGCTCTGCGTGCACAGTCACTCACGAAAGCCCACCGCGCCGGGCGGGTGTACCGTGTCCATGGAGACCAGCGCGCTGTACCGGCGAGCCTGAGACTGGAGTTCAGAATGGCCCTGTACCGTCTCTGATGCGGGGACCTATCAGAAGGGAGGGAAGCAGACTTCGCAATGGGCACAGGAACAGACAAAGTTTATGTATATATTTAATGATATATTACGTGCTCTACATCCATGTGCTCTGTTTATAAGTATTAACTTCTGTGCTCTGTTTACGTATTAGCAGTTGTGAAACTGTTAGCCTGGGTCAAACATACCCAGGCAATTATTGGGATTTTAA
This sequence comes from Anguilla rostrata, assembly GCF_018555375.3. NCBI lineage: Eukaryota > Metazoa > Chordata > Actinopteri > Anguilliformes > Anguillidae > Anguilla > Anguilla rostrata. The sequence goes on from NC_057934.1 coordinate 36,428,036, forward strand.
CGCAATACAAAAATCTAATTTAAGTAAAAATTCTGAATACACTGTATATTATCTTCCCCTATGTTCCCATTGCCCCCCTGCCTACCCCCACCCCCCGCTCCCCACCACCACCACCAAAAAAACAAAAAAACAGGAGCAGGCGAGCACACCTGGGGTTGATTTGGAATCAGCCCACAGGTTGCTTTCTGCTGCTATAAAGGTGATGCTGTCTTCTGGAGGGAGGCTTACATGGATTCAGTTGCCTTGCTCTTGATAGTCCTTTTTCTAATACGGAGGACTGTGTGAATGGAGCCCTCTCTGTCTCTGATGAAGCTCTGGGATATTGGGATACAATATTAGGATATTTTCAGTTTTTCGTATCTTGCACATGCTGGTCTGAAGAAAGACGGATACAGCAGCTGTTGGGTAAGTTTAGAATCATACGCCTGGGTGTATTTTATCCAAAGCACTCAACAGGGTCATCACGACCAACACTGTGTAACAGAAGAAAATGAGGACACAATGCAGACTTTGCCAATGGAAACAACATACAAATGCTGACTCGTTTATTTTGTGTTCTTTTCTCTGCAGGGATTTCAGACAGGTTACATTGAGATTACTGTTTCCACAAGGTCACACTCCTGTGCATTTTTAAGCTGTAGGGTTCTAATGAAAAGGCTGCCATGTTCACTCTAAAGCACTAACCAACCAACACACACACACACACAGGCACACACATACAGACACGCACACACATGTACACACATACACACACACCCTTACACACAACAAGCAGGCATGCACACACACACACACACATTGCATTACAGCCATTTACATTACATTACAGCCATTTAGCAGACTTACACAGCATTCTACATAGCATTTACATTGCATCCATTTATACAGCTGGAAATACACTGGAGCAATGCAGCTTAAGTACCTTGCTCAAGGGTACAACAGCAGCGTCCTACCCGGGAATCAAACTTGTGATCTTACGAGACCCGTTCCCTACCCATTATATTACACTGCCATTCCCCAGCACTCGCACACACACACACACGCACACACGCACACGCACACACGCACACAAAATAAGCTCTTGAGTGTATTACAGAGCGTGACTCACGCCCCATTTGCTTGACTGCCCCTTGTCAGACTGACGGGCGGGATGGCCTCCTTTAGGATTGAAATTTGAAAAAGTTGAACTTTTGCAAACCTGCGAGGCCTCCATCTGCCCCGGAGGAGGGAGGCTCTTATTTGAAAAAGCGTATTGGCCTGTTCTCCCCGAGGGCCTGTCATGTCTCCCGCTCGCTCGTTAGGAGACGTGGTGAGGCATGGGGCCATCCAGTTTGGAACTCGCACCGACACCGTATTGACAGGAGCCGGATTTCCCCCAGAGGGCTGTGGGCATCGTCCCATTGATTTCCATTGTCCGTCTCCTGTAATGAGCCGGCGTGGACGGGGGCAGCATGCGACACAGGGGGACGGAGAAGCAAATAAAGGCCTTGTTTGAAGGCCTGATTGTAAAGGAGAGAGAATAACACGGGGAGAGTGAATGTGCCGTGCCTGACAGTCGGGCTTCATCACGACATAGAATAGGTCAGGCCACCTCACACGGACCTTTATAGACGGGCCAATGGAGGGTGATCACCATTTTGGCTCAAAAGCAGACAGTTCCTCAGATGTAATGTCAAACGCCACTGACTTCCTGCACCATGCTTAATGGACCGGCTCTACTTTCACTGGATTAATGGCTGGCGTGAGTTTGAGGAAGGCTGTTAATTGGCGCAGGACTGCAGTGAGTGACACATGGCTCGGTCTCTCTAACAGCGCATCAGGGCTGCCTGTCACTCTCCTGGTCCTCTTGGGGATCGGCACAGGCAGGCATTAAGAGTTTTATCTCTCTCCCTGTCACTTCCCCCATTTTTAAGTGGGAAAAAAGTCAAAGTCAAAGAGCAGCACATTCTCTCCTGGCCTACAAACGCCCCCACCGCCCCCCCCCCGCGCCTCCCCTTCCCCACCACCGCCAACCACACAGTCTTGACATTTAACTTGTCGTGTTCCAAAATGGCTACCAATCATCAGACATACTGTGAAGGCAAGAGACATTTTCACAGCCTCATTATGCCCCTTGCCTGAGCGTGCACTTTTAATTTGAAATAACAAGATGCAATAATGCAAGAACAACTTTTTTTTGTCCACATAGATACATTCTGAAATAGTAGGGCACTAGTTCACTTTCCCTCGCACCCTTCTGGATGACATAAGTAATTAGGTTTAAAGTTTTGAAAGACTATATTTTTAACAAATAGATAACAGATGGTACTCTTACAAGGTCTTGCAAGGAAAGATGCTTTGTAAAAGCAAAGTGGCATTGGCACTAGGGACAGCTCACAGACATGCCTGGGTTCTTGTGGCTATAAATGACAAGTGCCATAATTAATGGGGAAACATTTGCCAGACAAAATATTAATAGAAAAAAACCAAGAGGCCATTCCCAACCAAATGCTGAAACAGAAAATAGTGAAAAAAAAATGCAATTATAATAGTCAATATCTTTCACATCTTTCAAAAGATATGCTACTAACAGTGCTGTATGTTGGTAGGGGGTGGGGGTGTTATGGAATTAATATGCTACTGCTTTGCCATTACTATACAACTACTTATACGGCCAATATAAATGTTTTTATTGTTAGCATATTATTATCTTTCTGCAACGCTTTATACATTTAAATGTCACAGTGACATTAAGGTAAAAAAGAAAGTCATTTTTTATTTAGGAGATTACTCATAACAAGTGGGCTATTAAAGAAAGCGCATCAGTAAGAAAGCCTTTCTTTCGGCAGAGGTACAGTAGCGTTGGTATTAATCTTCTGTAGGTGGTATTTTCAGCAGTTGCTTAAACAGCAGGGGTCCGTTTGTCCTTGCAAATTTGACCATCAAACACTGCCATTTTGGCTCTGATAAATGTTGTGTTATCGACAATAACCAGTTAGCACATGCGGACCCATGTGTTCGCCTTGGAGAGAAGGTATGGGCTTGTAATGTCCCAGCGGGAGGGGGGGGGGTGATGGGTTAACCTGCCTGTCTGGTAACACTGGCTGTGAAAAACCACAGTGGGAGATGGGAACCTTCCCCCCCGTCCCCCCCCCTCCCCCCCCGAAGCCGCGCTGTGCCGAAGCATCATGCCTTCTCTGAAAGACGGGAGTCAGGTCACGCCAGCTCTCATTAAAAGCAGAATGTCAGCCCACGGTTCCACTGAGACGACTGCCCGCCCACCTCCAACGGGTTAGCTCCGCCCCCATCCTGGGCAACCGTGCGGTAAAGCGTAGCTGTACTGGAACAGCGGGAAAGGGAAAACATCATTTCTCCAGTTCAGTGGTTTCTTTGGTGAGTCTTTTTGTGTAATCAGTCAAGCTCCCTAATAATATTGGGTGCAGACAAATATGCGCAGACACACGCAACCCATGTGTACCGCTGCAACAAGTCATTTGCAAAAACATGCATGGTTGCCTTGGCAATACAGATGAGCGTAGATGCAATACTGACTATATACGTGTAGCGAGGATGGGGAACTCAACTGACACTACTTTGAAACAATGAATTCTGCACTGCTTGGGCAAACTGCTTAGAATTCCACAACTCTTACATTTATGAATAAAGCATTTTCTGTATAACCTGTATCCATTGCAGTGCCTTCCTTCCTCTTGTGATATTGTCCTAATTAAAAAAATAACTAAATGTGCATGCACAAGCACCACTGACACTTGCATGCACACATATGCACATAATGTACACACATAGCCTACATCCACATACACATGCATATGCAGGCACACTGACATACAGGCAAATTCACACACACACACACACACACACACACAAAAGACCAGTGGAACCAACAGCACCTAGAGCTATATCACCGATTTATTTATAAAATGATTGCCAGCATAGTGTATTGTTTCTCATCATCTTTCTCAGTGGGGTTTGAGTGCACACCATCATTACATTGGCTCTTCCAGGTAAATACAGATATTTCTGTTATGAAACAGTCTGCCATTGGCCGCTTGTCAAAACCCTGCTTAGCTTTGATCACCCAAGGAAAAGTTGCTCGTCTTTATCGCGGAGATGAAACATCGGGGAAAAAAAAGGTATTCTCACAGATTATCACTTTTGATGTGCACGTTTGTGATCTTACCCCCTTGTCGTCTGATGAGCGACGCTACCTGTTGCCCGCTGGATTCTTTCGTTGCCTTCATCTCCACACTTTCGCGTCGTTTGCCCACGCAGTGACAGGGCCATTAAAAATAGAGCGGATCCTTCCGGGTTAGCCTGAGCTGCATTTATTAATTACCCTGTTAAATGTTAGCGTGAGCGAGTGTGGGAGTGGGCCACCGCAGAGGAGTATGTTGTGAAGCGGAGAAGAACGTGCAAGGGAAGAGGGGATAGTGCAGGCAAAACAGACGGTAAGATGGAGAACTGAGGAGGGAAAAGGAAACAAAGAAAAAAAAGGAAAATTAAAGCGGGAGAATGGGAAGGAGCATAGAGGGAAAAGGAACGCAAGAATGGACACAGATTTCTGGGATTTGACTGGGTGTCTATGGACTTTGTTGCTAAAATCAATTGTTTGGTACAGGCTTCTCAAAGGCATATAATGTTTTTTGACCATTTTACATATTCTGAGAGTTATTTTCCACACAGCTGCTGTAGGAATCAAATAGTCATTGCAAAATCTTGAAAACCATAGAAACACTTGAACTCCTGAAATTTTCATCACACAGTAGAATTTAAATTAAAAGGTCAGAGTCTTATATCTATTTCTGAGACGTTTAAGCTACACTGGGTTTAATCACAAACACATTCTTGATCTTATGAAGCCTATTTTCTGGTATTTCATTATTAATAATACGGAGGGTACAAATATCAACTTTGCGTGGCAACCGTTCGGCATGAGAACCCTGTCTTCAGAATCCTATCCTGGGAAACATGTTCCTCAAAATCAGATTAGAAATGGAGCTTTCTGGAAGTGTTTTGTACAGGAGGGCGAATAAACCATTAAAAAAAAACGGGCCTTCCTCTCTCATGTTTGAGGTTTCGGTGAATTAAACCTCTTTGTTTCATTTCAAAGGGTTGAAATAGCTTTTGCAGCAAAATGGTGTTGTCTGAAGGGATGGAATATGATATCAGGTGAGGGCAGGGCACTTGTGTTCCCAAAAATTAATGCATTTATTTTCGGTTATTACCTCGGAGCTAAGCAAAGATGCCACTCACATGTGCGACAATGAACAATTGCCAGAGCAGGAAGAGTGAATCTGGTAGATAACAAATATATTTACCCCCTGTAGAGACTCTGATAAGAATAACAATGACTGACTGTAAAAGAACAGCTCAGAAGAAATGTCATCAGACCTTTGTATCAAATCAAATTTGCCTTGACTATTTGACCATTTGTTTATGAGCACTGTTTACTGGTGACCAGTGGCCTAGCCAGAAATTAATTGCTCATTTTTGGTGGGGGTGATAACCAAGGATATATGGTGGGTGGAGTTTTTTGGGTTCTTTGCAACTTCTGCAAATTTAATATGTCTCTACCGGTGAAACAACAGATGACCAGTACACGCTTCTTTGGTTCACAGATGTCAAAGGTAGTTGACTCAAACTAGAAAAAAAATGATTGTGAGAAAATTTAATAGCATGTTCTGCTGAGCATTTCTTCCGCATTTAATGAAAATGTCACTTTTTATTCCAGATTTTATCCAAAAAAAGGAACTTTGTCCTATTTTAAAGAGTTCTGAAATGTTGAGTTGAAATATTAAAAATGTTATCTCAAAATAAAACCTTGAATAGAAAGAAGTATTTTTACTGATTGTTTTTAATGAAACGCAATATTTAGTATGGGTAGTACATTTACTTAAGTTTCATGCATTTAAGACATATTTCATTGACTTTATTAAATATTTCTTGCAAGAACAAAACATAGGCCTACTGGCTTCTGTTGTCAGGCTTGTCTTATGAACCTGTGAAACTGTTCACATCCCCAAAACTGTGACATAAGTTTGGGGATGTGCTAATTAATCAATGGACAGTTACTTCTTCACAAATCACAATCTTGTGTAGGAGGGACTCGACCCATGTAAAATTACAGGTGTTGATTCAAAGCCAGAACAATTTCCTCTGGTGTTGCAGTAAATTATATACACGCTAACCGAACTTGTTGGGCTTATAACTATCTATCCACCGTAACAAAGCTTTGCCTGAAATTCTGGTAGGATTACATACCTAGCTGAGAATTAATGTCAGCTTGCAATTTAATCAGATCAGATTTACTGCTGAAGCTCTGTGTGAATGCTGGTTAAATAGTGGTCTCACTGGACGCAGATTTGATGATACGATGATCCAAACGACAATGTAAGACGGTCCATTCGCTTTATCTTCGTCCGTGTCGGCATTCTGATTGGCTTATGCAGTCGATAAACCCTTTCCCTTCAAATATTTCACTTGCTCCTCTGTAATAGGAGTAAATAAAGAGCAAATGACCAAAATGATAGCGTCGTCTGGACAGTGCTGGATAATTATTTGATAGCAAACTGCATCACTGCAGATATTATAATGGTTGTCATACAAAATTACTATCATCCATCAGTTATAGTAATGCCCAGTGTGGAAGATCAACGCAGGAGCGGTTGTCAAATGGTAGGGTAGGTACAGTCTAGTGTGTGGGTTTCATGGAATTAAAAAAATACATATGCAGTATATACAGACGAGTGACAAATTAAAGGAAAACCTGAATAAATTAGTGGAGAAACATAACGAATGCTGATGCTTCCATACACGTGTACTGCATGATGCAATTAAGCGCACATTTGATGACCGTGATGCTTGTGCATTAGTGCAATATGTAAGGAAAAACAGAAGAGCAACTCTTCCTCTGGTGACTGAGAATGTCAGACGTGATCATAATGTGTCAGCAAAAACAGTCCATTGAAAACTACATAGAAAGGGATATTATAGTAGGGTTGCACTGCATAAACCCCTCACGACAAAGACGAATGCACATTTGAGAGTTCAGTGGTGCAAAAACCATAGGCACTGGTCTACAGAGATAAAAAAGGGATATGGTCAGATGAGTCACCGTCACCATATTTTCAGTAAGTGGACAAGTGCATGGTACGGGCCTGAATGCTTGAGCCCTACAGTGAGGGGGTCTGATGGCTCTGTTATGCTATGGGGGGAATTTTCCTGACATGGTTTGGGCCACTTTTCCCCTCAGAGGGAAGGCAAATGAATACAGAGTTATTCTGAGTGATCACGTTTATCCTATGATGAAACATTTCTGTCCTGATTGGAGTGCTCTCTTCCGGGATGACAGTGCCCCCATCCATAGGGTACGAGGGATCACTGAATGGTTTAATGAGTATGACAGTGATACTAATCATATGCTATGGCCTTTGCAGTCACCAGATCTTAATCCAATTGAACACCTATGGGAGAGTTTGCACCAATGTGTTAGTCAGCGCCCTCCAACACCATCATCAAAAGCACCAAATGAGGGAATGTCTTCTGGAAGAATGGTGTTTTCATCCCTCCTGTAGAGTTCCAGAGACTTGCAGAATCTATGCCAAGGTGCACTGAAGCTGTTCTAGTAGCTCGTGGAGGCCAAACACGGTACTAAGACACTTTATGTTGATTTTTCCTTTAATTTGTCACCCATCTGTGTGTGTATATATAGCCTATATGTACAGATGGCTTTTTGGTTTTGTTTCTTTAATCCAGCACATTGGGGATTTTAAATGAACTGAGTGAATGAATAAGAGTTTGAAGGACAGACTATCAGCTTGAAATTGAGGGTATTTGCAGCCATACTGGGTGGTCTGTGTTGGAATTACAGCCCTTTTCATACATCCAAATACTTACGCACTGCATGGTGTGTGTGTTGTGGGTGTATGTGAGTGTGTGTGTGTCTGTGTGTGTGCACAAGCGCACATATATATGTGTGTGGGTGTGTGTCTGTGTGTGTGTGTGTGCTCGCGCGCACGCAAGTGTATGTGTGTGTGCGTTTTCTCACAGGTGCCATGGTAACCACATTAATAAAAAGGTACATTTCACTGGCAGATAAATTGATTGCACTTCAGGGTAAATCTCTTTGGAAATCTTTATTTTCAAAGCTCATTTGTACATCGCACGCTTTGAAATGATTCCCGGCACTTACGACTGCACTCTCCGCCTCCAGGTGACATTAAAAGGTCAGCTTGACATAGTTAAATATAGAGAGAGAGCTGAAATGAAATGCCTATTGTAATAATCAGAGTATTGTTAAACATCAATATTTTATCGCACAATGAAGTATGAATATCCATGCTGTTTCCAAATGAGAGTGCATAGCTAATAACCTTTAGCTTTGTGTATGCAGTTGTGCATATTCGCCTACTCAGTTAATTGCATTCAGCATTTTACCTCACTTCTTTCACTTATAATTTTTCCTGTTTGCTGTGATACAGAAAATATTTCATTTATGTGGAATATGCATTGCCATCTAAGAAACAACTGTATAAAAATTCTGTGTCCCAAATTGTCAATAATCTAACTTATGAGGACATTATTAATTTATTTGTGAATTAGATCACATAGTTTTCAAAATTATCTTCCCATCTAAATGTCATTATAATATAGAATCTCCCATTGAGAAGACAATGCATTGACCACAAATTAAATAAAAGTTTATTTGAAATATGTTTCCATAATTGTGCATCTTATTACACATCAATACCTTCATAAACTCATGTTTACAGAGCAAATTAGTCTTAGGAACTGCAAGCAAACAGCAAACTTCAGTCATCCCTAATCATTGTATTTATTGTATGGGTAGCGTATTATCCCTAAAATGGATTCTAAGCGAAATCCTTTATAGTGCCATCTAGAGGCAATTATATTTTACTACATAATTCATTTCAATCGTCGTAATGTTGTAATTGAGCCATGGTCGCGTATGTTCATTTCTGTTTTGCCAGGCTATTGATGTGTGTCACTGAACTCGTGTTTCATCTCAAGGATTGTCTCTAACCGCCGTGTTTGGAGAGCGCTCTGTTTCCCGCTGGGCTGTTCCGGCTATAATTGCGACCTCGGCGTATTTACTCTCTAAGCTCCCAATTACTTTTGATTTTTGATTTATTTTTCACTTTGCCACAAAGCTTAAAACTGCCAGTGACTGCGATTATTTTTCTTCATGGAAAACATGTTCCAACTGCCTGCTTATCAAGCAGAATAGATGTTTTGGGCTTAGTGTCATGTGCAATTAACTATGGGGTAATTCACTCGCAAAGCTTCGGGAAAGGCTGGAGAGAACACTGCACGTTCTGACAGGGGGCTTCAAGCCAGCCAATAAAGAGACAGGCTGCTGTGCAGTTAGAGCAGCGTAAGTGGGAAGCGAGGTCGCCATTGCTGCATTTAGTGTGAGACTGCATGGGTCTGTGTGGGTCTGTTTGCAGGTCTGTTTGTGTGCCTGTTTGTGGGTCTGTATGTGGGTCTGTATCTGGGTCTGTACATGGGTTTGTATGTGGGTCTTAATGTGGGTCTGTGTGCTGGTCTGTATGCAGGTCTGTGTGGGTCTGTGTTTGTGTCTGCTTGTAGTTCTGTGTGGGTCTGTGTGTGGGTCTGTATGTGGACCAGTGTGTGGGTCTGTATGTGAGTCTGTATGTGGGTGTATATGTGGGTCTGTGTGAGTCTGTATGTGGACCAGTGTGTGGGTCTGTGTGGGTCTGTGTGTGGGTCTATATGTGGGTCTGTGTGTGGGTCTGTATGTGGACCAGTGTGTGGGTCTATATATGGGTGTATATGTGGTTCTGTGTGGGTCTGTGTGTGGGTCTGTATGTGGACCAGTGTGTGGGAAGACCAAAACGGAGCTGATGACAATTAGCCCACAAACTGCTTTGGGGTCATCATGAATGATGCCAGCGAAGAATGGCTTAATGGTTTAATGGAATTATTTTCTCAGCACTCCACCCCCTCTAGCCCTGCAGGTGCCTGTGCGCAGACTGCGCTCAGTTCACTTCACGCTAGCCAGGGACGCTAACAAGCAGGCACATTTCAGCGTTGCCTATTGCTTCCAGTAATGAGATTACCGCGCCGGAGTCCTCGGGCACCATTGGGAGAATGTTGTGGGTACTTTATTAGAAAAGCTGATTCCTTTAAGGCTGAAAACATCTATCTGCTCGCACTTTAACGATCGCTCTGAGGCTTATCCTGCTCTGAACACTCCTACACCTGATTAAGCAATATGCTATTTGGAGACCTTCTCAGGCCTTTCCTCAAAGGCCTCAAAATCCCCTGGTTTCGTTGACTTGTTCATAGGGGACAGGGTTGGGTGGTTTCCCCTATTTTTGTTTTTCTATAATTTGGATTTAAACTGATCAGTTTTATCAGAAGTAATTCAAAACTAATTCTAGATTCAGAGATGGACAGTGCCACAGTGAGTAATTAAAGGACAGAGGAAGCCATTTTAGAATAATTCCATTGACCAATTTATACACATACGCAACACTCAATGCACAAGAAAACAGGTTTATTTTCATTGAAGGTTTGGCCGCTTTAGCACGTAGCTGTCATTTTAACTCGACGGGCTGCGTGTACTTTGCGACAATAACCAAAGCAATAAGCCCCAGCAGGGCAGAAAGTAATAATAATGTATTTTAAAAAATAAATGTAAACCTAGTGTGAATGAAATGGAAAAGGTAGGCGTTAAAGGATTGCAGCGCACAAGCCAGCAATGAAGAAGGTACGAGAGCAGAGGGGGAGAATAATAGGCTGTCACAGTCTGTGTGAGTTCCTGTCTCCCATCTGAGCTTAGTGCACACATACAGTGGGGTTCAGAACGCCACACACGTGGCATTTGAAACGTCTTTTATTAGAGATAAGCCATATGGAGATGGCGCTAGATGGGATCTAAGGCCATTTTACCTAATTGTTATTTTCTGTGTCTTATTTACATGAAAAGAACATTGTGGCTTACACCCAATTATAGAGCATTCATGGATTTTTATTTTAATAGGAAGCATGCAATTCAGTTGTGGATAATTCAGGTACCCTAGGCTGTTTTACTGACATATTGCATAACATACTAATGAAATAAATGAAATAAATAGCAAACATGTATTCATATGAAATTGCAAGTAATTTGACATACGCCAGAAAAACCTCTAAATATATTTAGAGATTGCTATAAAATGGTACACACAGTGCTACTTTTCGACTGGGGGTGGTTAATGCCATGTTTCCAATATTCAGCTTCCAATATTCAACCCCCTGATATCTGTTCTATTTTTTACAGAAGTGCATAACATTAAATTATATAACTAAAAAATATTAAGCACCTGGATCTGGATAATGGTGAGGATAAAATATAATATTTTTTAAATTGAAGTTGTGCATGTAAATCACTTTTGTCATTTCACTATGGGTCTATTCGAGACTAATTGTCCAAAAGGGGGCAGCAACACATGTATTATGGGACAGGACAAACTGAGACAAAGTACAGAATCAAAGCTTTGGAACACTGATTGAAGAGGTTATTTATATATTGGATGAAAATTTAATTACAGGATACATCTCAGATTTTCCCACATTTTCTCTCTCCTACGCTCCACTCTCTCTCTCTTTCTCTCCCTCTCTCTCTCTCTCTCTCTCTCTCGCTCGCTCACTTCCTCTCTCTCTCTCTCTCTCAGTTTCAATTTTCAATTTATCTCTCTCACTCTCCCGCTCTCTCGCTTTCTCTCTCACTCTCTTCCCCCTCCCTCTCTCTCTCTCTCTACCCCTCTCTCCCCTCCCTCGCCCTGCTCCCCCGCTCCTTGTCACACCATTTTCTTGGCCTTGGCAAAGAAGATGCCGCTGACGTCGTCCACGCCCACTCTCATGTCCGGGGGCAGGGTGTAGGTGCTGAGGTGGACCAGGGCGTAGCCGTTGTCCCGGAGACCGGAGCACACCTGCGCCTCGTCCAGCGGCACCACGGGTATGCGGACCCCGGGCCCCGCCATGTAGTAGCTCTCCCCGAGGGCCCCGATGAGCAGGAGGTGGCCCCCGGGCTTGAGCAGGGCCGACAGGTGGCCCAGGGCCCGGCGGAAGGAGGCCAGGTCCGGGCTCACGCTCTCCAGGCAGAAGGAGGACACCAGGCAGTCGGCCCCGGGGGACGGCAGGGAGCCGGGCGGCAGGGGGGACGGCCGGTGCACGTCGATGGGCAGGATCTCCGTCACCACCGAGCGCAGCCGCGCAGCCTTCTCCCGCCAAGCCGCGGGACTGGGGGGGGGAACACGGGTGGGGAGGGGGAAGGGGGGGTTATTGTCTCCTGGGCACGGAAATTTGCTCGCCGATATTTCACATCTCCGCTCTGAAGTCGCACATTAAGAACGACATACATCAATGAACACTGAAATAGTACAAGAGAGAGAGAGCTGCCGTCTGAGTGGGTTGTAATGATATTTTTGCGAAGCATTTCTTATATGTCATCTATCCATCACTGAGGTTATTAACGAAACCTAAGAATATAACTGCTCGAATGTAATATAAGATTCATGCAAACTGAATAATGTTTGTGTGCATTTTTTTGTGCATCGGGCCTCGTGATTGATATTGTTTTGGACCGGTTATGTAACTGTTTACCGTTTGTATTCGGGTTTCACAGCAGTGGGAAGAGATTGAGAGGAACAGAAAAGGGCAAGGAGTTTGCTGGGATGGACAATTTGAAGATTAATATTGAAAAGCAGCAGGCGATTACCTCATAATGATGAATAGAATGGAACAGAACAATCAGTATCAGTAGACATTGGGAATAGCTGCATTGCTATTGCGATACTTCCAGGCAATGTAGCCTGGCCCTGCGAATGCGCATCCGTGTCTATATATAAATGTGTCTATATCTGGATTTGCGCGATTTTAGTGTACCCAGAATTCCTCACCCGCGTCCCTCCAGCTTGCAGACGTGCTTCAGGTAGGGGGTCCAGTCGAAACTGCCCTCCTCGTCCCGGAGCCAGCGCCTCAGCTCCCTGCGGTTCACCTCCAGGAAGTCGGTCAGCACCACCCGACCGAAGAGCTCGCAGCCGCTCAGGACCTGGTACAGGGTGGGACCCGACCCCACGTCCACCAGAGTCTCCCCGCCAACGTCGCCTTGGGGAGAGAGGGGGGGAGGAGAACAGCTCGCCAAAGCTTACAGGAAAACGCTCTCAAAACGGGACAAGAGAGTATTTATAAAACTAGCCACAACGGAAACGAGCTGGGAACTGGCCAAGCAACTCAGTCACAAAGTAACACAGAATGAAAACCATTGCTGTCTCACACTCTCTCTCTTTCTCTCTCTCTCTCTCTGTCTGTCACACACACATGCATATGCACACACGCACACACTCACACACGCACACACGAACACACACACACACACACACGCACACACTCTCTCACACACACACACACATACACACTCACACACGCACACACGAACACACATGCACACACACACACGCGCACACACACACACACATGCACACATCCACACACACACACACATACACACACACAAATGCACGCACGCAAACACACACACGCGCGCGCACACACACACACACACACACACACAGGAAAGCCTCACCTTCAGTGAAAGCCCTGTGCAGGCAGCCCAGCTTCCAGGGCACGATGCTGTCGGGGCGGGTGAAGTCCGCGCGCGGGGGCGTGTAGTTGTACTGCAGGTACGCTTTGGGGTTGAAGTCCTGGTAGCAGCGCGCCATGGCAGCCACGCCGTCCCTCGAGCTTTGATCCATGTCCTCCCCTCTTCCCCTGTCCATCTCTCTCTCTCTCTGTCCGCCTCTTCTTTCTTTTTCCCTGGGTCAGAACTTCAGCTCACCTTCCCGCCTGGCCCTCCGCTTTGCTAGCGTAGCGAGTTGGCGAAGGAGCCGTCTGCGTGGGTCTCTCTCTCCGTCACCCCTTCAGGGCACGTGTCAACGTGTCATTGCGCAGGGGAGCGTCGGTGTGCGGCGCTCAGCATTTATACCTGCGCGCGTGAGTATGCGTGTTTGGGTGGGCTGTCTCGCTCCAGATTCCCCTCCTTTTCCCCGCTTATCAGCGGAGATAGCGATCCCCTTTCAGACTGTGTGACTACCTGATAGCACTCAGAGCCCAGCGCGTCCCCAGCCCCGGGCTCTGATGCCATCTGTGACAGAAGGCTTCCTCAACCTAGACATCCACTAATGGACACAGCTACAGGCCCCGACTCCCATCTTCCCATCCCTCTATCTCTCCATCGCTCCGCACTCCTCTTTCTCAAACGTAACTCGGTGATTTATTGTCCCGGTGGTGCCACGGCCAACGTCTCGCCACCCCCCCCACCCCCACCTCACCCACCGCCCCACCACCTACCCGCACCCCACCCTCTGCCTCCCCATCACCATGCTCTCTCGACTGCCATTTCTCATCGTGCTGGTGCTCTGAGAGGAGGTTTCACGCAGGAGCTGGCTGACACCTGGAACAGAGCGTGCTCCAAGTTCTCATCCAATCAGCTGCACCACTGAGTTAATATGAGCGGCACTAGAGTACTAGATCAGAACCCTGTAGATTTTCAGGGGACACCACCGGGGCGCCATTAAAAGTACACGGTGGCAGACATACTCAGATCTGCCCTTTAGGGCCATCGTTACTGGTGGGTCTCAGGCTTGCCCTCTGCTGTCCAATCAGGGACTGGGATTCTGGCCTCGGACACCAGGAGAGAGAAACTGCTGGCCAATCAGTGACATTAATAAAACTGTTAACTATCAATTTGAAAGGAAAACAGCAGTACTACAGGCCTCAAGGGCCAAATCTGAGTATCCCTGCAGTACATACCCTGATGGGAATGCATAAAAAGGTGTGCTTGAGAAGGTTCCAAGCGCTTTTGTAAAGGGACTGACTACCCTGACTATAGTGAAACTTCAATGAGACTGCAACTAAGATCTGTTGGTCTAAAAGGATGTGTATGTGCAAAAAGAGCACTTGCTATGTGCTGTTATCAAGAAGAAAATTCTCCAGTTGGCCAAGCACCATCAACGACCAAAAATATAGGGAAGGCAGATGCACATCCTCCAGATCATATCACTGTCATCAGAGGAACCGGTTTCTCTCTAGTTCCATGGAGTTCTTCCTGTAGTTGTGGTGCAAATTTACAATGGTTTCTTTTGCTAGACACCACACCATATTTGTTTACTGCCTCTTGATCTTCATGGTCTTCTCCTGTTGACATTACTGTCCATCAGCAGGACCCTTCTGAGTGTGTACTGAACACTGACCCTGGAAGGTGCTTCTTCTGCAATTTCTTCTGGGGAATAACCTTGCCACAATATGTTAACACGGTCCTACACATTTAACACTAATGTCTTCTTCTTTGCCATATGTTTTGCAGTTTTAGCACCTATTTTACTTATACTACAGACCAATGATATTAGGCTACCAGAAGTTATATGAAGAAACTAAGGTAAATAACATTTCAGTCAGTTTAACTATACCTCCACCTCCCTTCCACCCCCACCTCCCATTTTGCAAAATGACTGGATACACTTCCAATAATTTGTTTAATTGTAATTAAAGCCAAAGGAAGCTATTTTGAAGAAAGTTGTGTCTGCAATTATTTTTAAGTAAAACTCATCTTTTTGTGTTATTGTAGGTGGAAATTGGAAAAAAAAAAAGTTTGTACTTTGGTTTTTGTTATTCAGTAAATGTGCATATATTAACTGAATTCTTCAGAATTTACCAAGAATCTGCACTTTAACCACACGTGAATTGTTTGATTACAAGGAGCAGAGAGCCAAATCAAGAACAAAACATTATGTCCCAAACATTATGGACACCGTATACACATATAATATATTGCATTATATATAACACGTTGTTCAACAATTTATCAGCAAAGAGAACCAGTCAGTGACACAGACAGAAATGTGGATTTTTTTTTTGCTGCCAAGGACTGACCCTAGATCACAGTACCATGATGTTAGTAAGGTCTGGCACAAAGACTGGAAGTGTACTCAATGACAATGTGCAGTGCTGCATTACCATTATCATTTCTGAAGGAAAATGCATTTTAGACCTCGGGACAAAGAGATATGAAATATGTGAGTGCGCGATTATGTGTGTGCGTGTGCGTCTGTGTATTTGTTTCCTCTCTTTGAAATCCCATCTCACATCCCCTTTCCTCTGTGCGGATGAAACTTTAGACGTTTGACGATACAATTAGCACCTACCTGCCCTCAAGAGGAAACCTAATTGAATCCTGCCTCCCTCTCTGACCCTCTCTGTCTGTGGTGTGTGGTGGAGGCCTGTGATAGTATCTCTCCCACTCAAAAACACTCCCAGTCCTGCCAGCGCTGTCCAGCCTGGACATTAGCCCCCAAGACACTGCAATACCTGGTTACTCTTCCCTGGAGATGGACAGACAACCTGACCCCCAAAAAATCAGATTCAGCCCGTTACCCACTGAAGCACTGGTACACTGCTCACAGCCAAACGTTCCATGTAAATCAACTCTGAGAGAGTACATTTAACTTCAGTAGAGTATATTTGGCCCCTGTCGGACTCCTGTAAACTTTGCCAAGAGCGGAAGAAAGACATGTTTTCACCTCTTCTCTACTGAATGGTTCTTTGGTTTCACTGACCGATAAAAACCAGTAGCACGGACAGCGCTGAGCCAGAAAGCCAGGCGATTGACTGCAAACCCTTCTGCAAAAGCAACACAGGTGAAAGTGAAAGAAAACCTCAACATGAGGAATATTATCGAACGTATGCCACAGTACACAGTCGTAGAAAATGGCAGTTTGACATACGCAGCGGTGCGCCCGGTCGAATGTTCTGCGGCACGGCAGCGTTTCCTGCGCGTTGCGCCTCCACGTGTGCCTGCGCGTGTGTCCCTCCATGTGTCATGCTTCACTGGTCACGGCACGTGCCTCTGTTTGTGTCTCTGTTGCTATGTTAGCATTTGGCTCGGTCGGTGTCCAGCTGTCCGGATGGAGGGCTCCATAACCTCCTGAGACCTGGGAGAAAAGACTTTCAAGCATTTTAATTTTTTCTTGCCTGGTACAAGGGTCTTGGATGACAAAAACAAAATATTCAACATGCAAATATTCTCAAAAATACTATTTATTTTATTTTTATTTTGAAT
This sequence comes from Anguilla rostrata, assembly GCF_018555375.3. NCBI lineage: Eukaryota > Metazoa > Chordata > Actinopteri > Anguilliformes > Anguillidae > Anguilla > Anguilla rostrata. The sequence goes on from NC_057934.1 coordinate 36,445,179, forward strand.
GGCCCTTGTAGTGCTGTGAGCAGTGTACCAGTGCTTCAGTGGGTAACGGGCTGAATCTGATTTTTTTGGGGCGACATAGCTCAGGAGGTAAGAGCGGTTGTCTAGCAGTCGGAGGGTTGCCGGTTCGATCCCCGCCCTGGGCATGTCGAAGTGTCCCTGAGCAAGACACCTAACCCCTAACTGCTCTGGTGAATGAGAGGCATCAATTGTAAAGCGCTTTGGATAAAAGCGCTATATAAATGCAGTCCATTTATCCATTTATCCATTTAGTGTAGATTTGAACACGGTAGAATATACCCTTGTAGTGTAGATTTGAACACGGTAGAATATACAGTTCTTGAGATTAAGAACCGATTCTTGTCTTCTACAGGGGACAAAAACAAACTGCCAGGGCTTAGGAAGGTTTAGACAGCGAAACTGAATGAGAGAAGGGAGGGGGGGGTTTGGGGTGGGGACCTCAGCGAGAGCTTACGGTAGCTTTCCAAGAGGAGTGGAAACAAAAAGGAATTACTGGAGAAATGAGACAGAAGAGCATGGATTATGAAATCTGATGCGGTGCTTTCCACTCTGTGACATGTTTTTACCACAGCGCTCCTGACATAAGCCCCAGGGGGGGAGAATGGATCCAGAGAGGAAACGCTTGCTCTCTATATATGGTATCAACAGACACTGTGCGGTAGTGTAAACTACACAAAATAATACGCACGTATCCAAGCGAAAACAGGAAGTACGGTGCTGTAACGTGTATCACAGCGAACACATGTTTCCAGAACACTGAGGAATATTCTCGTATGTGCCTGCTTGGTTGTGAGATAATGTTACAATGAGAACATGAAATGCTGCCACTGAAAAATGCTGTACATGTATTAGGTGTGCAAACGTGTGCATGCGCTTGTGTCTATTTGTGCCTGAATGATCATGTGTGCCGTGTGTGTGTGTGTGTGTGTGTGTGTGTGCGTGTGTCCACTTTCCAGATCCACCAATTTTACAGTTTGAAAAACAGTTATGTTACAGCTGGAACTGAAAGGTAGCTGTCAACAAATAATTTGTGTTACAAAGGTTTTCTGTGCTGGTCTGCAATCATCCATGTTAGGCATTTCCTGAGTGAACCAAATAGTTTCTCTTCAAGATTTCCTAAAATGGAAAAAGAATGCAATGGACACGTAAGAATGATGATTGCATATATATCCAATTAAGACCCCAAACACCCTCTCCTACTGGTTTACACTGGCACCAAAATCCAGAATAATAAATTGATCCCTAATTCCAGACACCAAAGGAAGGCTATTTATTATCTGACCGAAACAAGGATTAGAAGAAGCCAGTGAGATACAAGAGTAGGTTCAGCAGCCAGCTTTTTTTCCTGTCCCAAAAATGGGTCCAGTTTATGAAACCAGTATAGAAAATATGCAAGCCACTACGTGCATTTCAATAATAGTACCTGGTTCTGAATGCTCGAGGGTTAACAGCAAATTGAGATTTTATTTGCAATTTGCCTTGTATTAAGAGGAAGATCTGTGGAGATCTCACTAGGAGAGTGGGATAAGTGAGGGATAGAGCTGCCAATTGACTGTAAAGGGGGTGATTACCTTGTCAGAACGAGAGAGCCAGATTTGGACGTGGACCAAGAAATGGAGCTTAATGTTTCTGCAATTTCTATAAGTGGCGCGGGAACTTTAATATTCCCCGCGAGTCGAGACCTCGGGTTAACAAATCAAAGGCAGACAGCGCGGAGTGGGCTCATCAGTTCCATCACTGCACTGGGGCGCTCGATTTACAACACCCCAAAGAAATTGAGTGCCTGCTGCAGGCTCAACCATGGATGCGCACTTTACTTTTTGTAAAAGGAGGATGTCAGTGTAGATCAGAGGTGGGCAAGGAGGGCGGTATCTGTTCCAGACTTCTGGTCTTTATTTAGTCAGCCCAAACATTTTTAGATACATCTCTTGATAAGCACATGAGTGACAGCCGAAGATATCTTGAGCCCCTATATGAAATGTTTTACCGTGATCTAATTACCGAGCGAACCACCGTTGGTGCATACAGCCGATTAACTAATTTGGCCAGGGTAATTGGTGGAAACAAAACCCCGCTTACACAACAGCCCCCGAGGACAGGAGTTACCCATCGCCGGTGTAGACGCTTGACAGGTCAATGTTTGAGCATCACATCATGGAGCAGTAGCGAGACTCCGGGTTTGAAACTCAAAGTGATGGGGTCTAGCCCTATGCAGGCCTGCTGATATCGCCAGAGGTTGAACATCAGGGACGTGCTCAAACAGCCAGAATACAAAACAAATAAAACCCCAAATGAAGTTGGTGTAAACGGGTGCAGGCGCACTTCCTGCAAAAGTGCAAACATGCCGGGTGCTCTGTAACTAGTCCTCCTAGACCAGAGCGGGTAAAGAAGGTGGCGGCACTCTAAAGCTTATGTCATACATTTTTAAAATGCTTAATTAAAAAAAAACAAGGCTGTGACAAAGTTGCCTAATGCTTTGCTGTACATAATTACTTTTAAAAAGCATCTGAGATGAGAGAGAGAAGGAGCATTACAAAAAAGAGAAAGAAAAAAAAAAACCCAAAGGGAAACTGCTTGTTTTCCGCAGAATAGTTCTGCATCTTACAAAATAGCCACTTTTCTGCTTCTCACACACCTGCTTTTTAATGCATGTTACTTACAATCTCAAGCAGGTGTGCACCTAGCCTTGATCAATCACAGCTTTTGAGACATTTAGGAGTTGTAAGGTAGACTGAAATTATAATAGAACTGGGTAAATCAACCTTTTCCATTCATGCCCCGCATGTCTGGAATGAGTTACAAGGCATTCTTAATCTGAAATCCTTACCCTCTCTTGACATGTTTAAAAATATGTTAAAATCAGTTTTTACTGAACAATGTTATTGCTTTTTAGCAACAAGTGCCTTTTAGCTCCTGATCCTTGTATGTCTGTTTTTTTTTTTTTTTGGTATGTTTTTAATATGAAACTTTTATTTTTCTACTGCCATCTTGACCAGGACTCCCTGGCAGCAGAGATATTGTATCTCAATGGGACCTTCCTGGTTAAATAAAGGATAATAAATAAATAAATAACGGAATGTGTGAAACAGAAGACATTTTAAAAAGGTTTCAATCGTTAAACAAACTCATAGTGAAGAAGCCTCAATCTTGAAAATGTCAGCATCAGCCTCATAGTTGTTTAAACTATGAGGCTGATGTCTGCTCAGTGGTGGTTAGCCTCAGTGGTGGCTAGTCTTCCCTCGAATCGCCAAGTTAGCATTGGGTCGAGAACACTGTGTGCAATGGAGTCTGCATCCACAGCTCCCGCGGTAATGGGGCAGCTGGAACTGGAGGAGTGCTGCTGGAACATTCTGACCCGACCACAAATAAGTGGTCATCCAAGTGTTTTTGTGTCCAGCCAGGGGCAGGGGTATTTTAAGCTGAATGCACAGGCTCTGGAGCCACAGCCTCAGATGAAAGGGATGAGGGCATTATGGGCTCAAAGGTACAGAGAGAGATGGGGGCAGATAGTGCTGCTTCTGGAGCAATAACAATGCTATTAATACCCTCAGTGCAGTCACGGGGTGTGTTTGTTCAGGAGGAGGAGAAGTGAATCAGAGTATTCCAGGCTTGGGTCCCATAGTGTGGACCAGAGAGAGAGAGAGAGAGAGAGAGAGAGAGAGAAAGATGCATTATGAGAGATGTACTTATTTTTACATTCCTTCCCAGATAAAAAAACCGAAGACCCAATCCACATTTCCAGTGCAGCAGATTGTTTTTCTCTCCTTGGCTTTGAATTAAGCCCTTGGAGGTCAAAGGCCAACTCGGCTGTTGTTCTCCCAATGGGAGCGAGGAGAGAGGCAGCCCGTCACGCTTGAGTAGTTTCCACCTGTACACTCTGGGGGTAGGGAAACAGGCCCGGATTTCGTATAACCCCGTGGGGCCATCTTTGATGTTGAGCAACAGATCGAAACAAGTGTCACTTCTCCACCGTTTGCACATGGTGAGCTTTATAGTCACAGGAAATAATCAGGAATGTTGTGTCAAAAACAATAAAGTTAAGCAATGTTCATAAATGAAAATGATTTCTTAATCGAAAGTTTCTTGATTCAGTTTGGAATTACTTCATTGTGTTTACATTGGATGCATAAGGTTCGGTACAAAACGCCATATGTGTGGACTGAGTCCAAGTCTCAATCAACTGTGCTATATAATACAACAGGTGGTGAAGGGGAATCATTTTCAGACCGCCATGGCTCAGCTGTTCTTTAGGGTAAAGATGACTCCCGTGGCTGGGAATGGGGGCGTTCCCAGTGCCCACACAGCTCGGATGGGAGGAGCCCTGGGTGTGTAATGGAATGGGAGTCTGGTCAGCTGCAGCCTAATGCTAGAACAATGGAAGCAAATGAGCCTGGCCTGACGGATTAAGTGGACGCTCGTCGAGGAGAGACCATGGAAACATCAACGCAACGCCCCCGCACGGCTGTATCAGCTCTTTCTAGATCATAGCACCTGATGGAACCTGAGTCAGACATCTAAAAATACCACGGCAACACAGTAACAACGTCTCAATCAGCGGCTGCTTTTAGCATTTAATCTTCATGAGGCCCTGGAGCATTTCATTTTATTTATGTTGTTACTAGTAAAATGCCCTCCGGGGGAGTGTTTGGGTGCTTGTGGTCACTATACCGTGTACCAGAATCTACGTATACATCGGACCTGGGTCAAATACGTATTTGTTTTGGATTAAAATACTTTTCTGCGCTCTATTGATCTTGCCTGGTGTATTTGAGCCTGCCAATATGGCCAGAAGGTGGGGTTTGCACTTTTTGAGAGTATTTCATTGATTCCAATACACCAGACAAGATCAGTAAAGTGTAGAAAAGTATTTGAATCCAAAACAAATACGTATTTGACCCAGGTCTGGTATACATGGATACAATTCCCCTCAATCTTCCTCATTATTCCCAAGCATCCAAACTATGGCTAGAATTAAGCCCATCTAGCTCAAACGCACCCTTGCTGGAATCAACATTTTGATTGGATTCTAATTACTTTCACCCGGTTGTGCTATTAGGGTTTGGACCGGTAGATATTGATCGGTGGGTGGGGTTTCGATTCAATCCAGGCTTGTGAATGTTTTGTGTTTGCGCAATTCCATTGCTATTTGAGGGACTGCATATAAAGCCAATAGACCAGCCTTTAGCTGCGTGTAGGGATCTTACAGACACAGACAGGCATAACGCAAAAAAACATACCAGTCAGCTGTGTGCACGCACACTTTATTGTAGAAAAATAAATAGATCACTCTCCATTAAAACCACATCAGTTCTATACAGTGAAAACAAGTACAAATCAGTAGTTACATGGCTAGTCCTCTCTTTAGATATTCTAAACAGACCAAGAAACCAAATGAAAATGAAGTTAAATAGTTAATTAAACCAGAGCCACTGTAAGTGTTTTAATCACAACATTAAAAACGTCATTCTAATACAGTGGGCTATTCAGTTGTGTGACACCACCTCATTCAACAACACAGCATGGCAATGACTCGTCAGGCTGGGAGTGGAGCCAGCAGCCCTCCTGTCACTCACCTCCCCTTCATGACTCTGCTACACGCAGGGCCGTAAAGCTCATTCCAGCCGCAGCGAAGGACGTTTGAAGGGCTGGCCGGCCTTCGTTTGTCTGGGCAATGGAGGCCCAAAGACCGAGGCACGGACTGTTCCGGATCTATTTCAGCGACTACGTCTGCTTGGGTCTAGCTCTCCGAGTTATGCTAAGCCCTCACAATCTGCACAAAACTTTGCTCTCCCCTTTTCATTCAGCACCCAGTCTGGTCTGTGCTTTCACACTTGCCGTCGCACGTCTACAACCCGGCCCTTTTTTTTATTTTCTTTGCGAGTTGCCTGCAATGGCTTCTGTTTTCTTCCCAGCTGCTTGTTAAATCTAGGTCTTGTCAAAGAGCGCAGGCAGAGCCTGACTCACATAGCAATGTGAGGCTATAGCAGTGTACCAAGTCTGCAGTGTACCAAGCTCACTGCACAGCTGTAACAATAGTCCACAAACGTCCATCATTCTCGGCCCCCTGGGATATATTCTTATCCGTCTACCAGGAAAGCACCCTGTTATGTTTATGTCTGCTGGCTACACTATGTGGTGGTGCTCTATGCAATGTTTTCAGACAGTTACAGAATGGATGGGAATATAGAACAAAGTGATGATAAGGCAATAAAAAAAGCAATTGCAGTACACATATATACACAAATGTATGTATTCTCCAAATGGGAGGTGATGAATGTCCCGGTGTCCTTCAAACTTTTTCTTGATTCCTTCTCTTGACGACAACATATTCTACACTTCACTCTAACTATCACCCTCTCTTTTCTCTCTCTGTCATCCCTCTCTCTCTCTCCCTCTTTCTCTCCCTCTCTTTCTCTCTCTCACCCTCTCTGTCTCTCCCTCTCTCAGCCCCTCTGGGCCTCCTGTGACATCGATCTTCCCAGGGACTTGGGCGCTTTGGCAAACTCCATCCTGATTGGCTTGACCGGGGGCAGGTCCTTGGTGATGTCACCCACGTCTCTCTTGGCGGGGCAGGCGCCGTCCAGGGCGGATAAGGGGCGGAGGTCCTCCTGGGTGTGCGGCGCGCCCCGGCCCAGCCTGGTGCCCAGCTCGGTGGGGGTGAAGAGGGGCAGGGGCAGGGTTTTCCTGTAGGGCAGCTGCTGGTGCTCCCTCACCCCCCGCTCCAGGGTGCCCAGCCGAATCACCCCGGAGGGGCAGGCCTGCAGCAGCCGCCTCGCCTCCCACTGCCGTGAGAAGGTCTCTCGCCGACTGTCGTCTGCCTCCTGCACTGTCTGTCTGCAGGGGGCGACATAGAGCACAGTGGAGGTGAGAGTCCATTCCAGTGCCACCCAATCACTGAGTGACAGTCACGCAGCTGCACCACGGTTGTACCAAATTCTACATAAATAAGTAAAGCTGAGCCCAAATGAGTAGCTGAGTACTATACACATCCTATTGGAGAAGATGTGATCAAATATATTTAATAATATATTATTAAATGTGAGGCATACTATGGAACAAACTGAAGAGTACAATACATCCAGTCTTCTAGCAAGAGAAGCATTCATAGCATTTGTACATCAGAAACATTTGATTAATTATGTATTGTGCTGATCACAATATGGTAGTGTTTGCTGTCATACACTTAGCAACAAAAAGCTTCCTGTGTGGGCATGTGTAGCATATGTGATAGAGTAAGTCTACAGTATGTGTGTGTGCAGGTGTAGTATATATAATAAAGTGAGTGTACAGTGTGCGTGTGTGTGTGTGTGTGTGTAGTATATATGATAAAGTCAGTGTACAGTGTGTGTTTGTGTATGTGTGTGTGTGTGTGTGTTTGTGTCTGTGTGCTGGTGTAGTATATGTGATAAAATGAGTGTACAGTGTGTGAGTGTGTTTGTCTGTGTGTGTGCGTAGTATATATGATAAAATGAGTGTACAGTGTGTGAGTGTGTTTGTCTGTGTGTGTGTAGTATATATGATAAAGTGAGTGTACAGTGTGTGAGTGTGTTTGTCTGTGTGTGTGTAGTATATATGATAAAGTGAGTGTACAGTGTGTGAGTGTGTTTGTCTGTGTGTGTGTAGTATATATAATAAAGTGAGTGTACAGTGTGTGAGTGTGTGTGTCTGTGTGCGTGTGTGTAGTATATATGATGCAGTGGGTGTACAGTGTGTGTAGAGTGCTGTAGATGATGAGGCTCACCTGTCCTGAGGCTGGGTGTTGATGGTGACGCTGCGCCAGTCTGCGCTGTAGCTCTCTCTCTGCACCTGGTTCTCCTCCCGCACGCTGCAGCCCAGCTCCGCCCCCGTCACCACCCCTGCCCGCTTCACCAGTGTGGTTCTGCCCTGCATCCTGTCCGCTCTGTCCGTCCGTCTGCTCTGTCTGTCTGTCTGTCCGAATGGCTTCTCCCGAGGAGTCTGTCTGCACGTCCGTGTGTGTCTGCCTGGCCCGGGTCGCTGCGGATGAGTCTCTGGTCTGCTGGAGGTGGAATCCCACTGTCTGCTGGGGTGGTTGTCTTTCTGCGGCTTATATAGGCTTTCCACAGCTATTTTTGCGTTATGGCATCACTCCACACCCTAAGTACACTGACACCCGACACCAGGCGTTCAGCTGGCACTGCAGAGAAGGCGAGGGGGCGAGGGTGCCAGCTGACGGGAAAGCAAGGTCCTCTGTAGCAGCCAAATGACCCCCCCACCCCACCCCGATTCCAAGCCCCCTCGTAATCATTCCAATACAAAACACACACACACACAGATACACGTAATCATTCCAATACAAAACACACACATACAGGAAATCATGTGCTCCACACTCACTCTGCTCTGACAGATACTCCGGCATGGGTGGCCTCTTCATGAGGAATTTTAAGGACAGTGGTGCCGAAAAAGTGACAGTGGAGACAATAGCTGACCCCTCTGATATGGAAGAACATTTGGGTGTGTTGATAATGGGAAGTGCTGCTGTAATCACAACAGCGGACCTTTGAGGGGGTGTTAGTGCAGTGTAATGGTCAGGGAACTGGTCTAGTAGCGCAAAGGTTGTGGGTTCGATTCCCAGGCAGGGTTCTGCACTCGTAGCCTTTATAGCACTTAACCTTTATTGCGTCAATCAATATCTGGCTATAGAAGTGGATTGTTTGTAAAAACACAATTTGTGCTCTAGATAAGAGCATCTCTTAAACGTCTAGATCAATACTGGGTTCTCCCTCTCAACTCCACACAATATGGAGGATATCCCCCATCCAACAGGGCCAGGTGTGGCACCAGCCAGCTATAGGGGCCCCCTGTATCCACAGGTGCTGTCCTGTAAAACCACACAGACCCCTGGGAATCTAATAACACGAGACACACCAACATCCCTCCATTACCAAGCGGTCGATGACACAACGGTAAGCTCGGCAACCTACACCATTCATTTCTTACTGGCTGTAGAACCACTGTCTCCATGACTGGAACACACGCGTAAGCATGGACACGCGGTCACGGACACACAGCGACGGGGACTCCGCCTCCTCCGTTTGAGTTATAACGGTGAGTAATCGTTACTCTTCCTAATAGGTAGCTGAGGGGCGTTTTTTAGTGGAGAGGGGAGGCGGGACTGTCCCGGCCACTCTGCCGGGTAATTTACTGTCCTGCTGAAGTGAGGAACTCTTGCTACTGCTTTACTCAGCTCTCATGTTTCACCTCACCCGGGGGTGACTCATACATACAGTGCCGCTCGCTCTGTGACATACTGCTCGATACTATCATTTACTGCCTCTGATTCACTCTCCCTCTACAGCCACTGATGTCACCACACCCCTGCCATTGCTCTCTCACAATCTCTATAAATAATCTATTTATCTATCTATCTATCTATCTATCTATCTATCTATCTATCTATCTATCTATCTATCTATCTATCTATCTATCTATCTATCTATCTATCTATCTATCTATCAATCAATCTATCCATCCATCTATCTATCTCAAACACATGCAACACACACACACAGACACGCGCGCGTACATGGACACACACACACACAAGCACACACACACATGTACATACACGCACAGATTCACTGTCCTGATTAAGATGGCACCAGATTAAGGTCTGGCGGCATCATTCTCATTCAGGTGCATTATTCTGTTATCACAAGTATTATTATTATGATTATTATGATTATGATTATTATTATTATTATTGTTATTGTTATTATTATTATTATTAATAATAACAATAATAATAATAATAATAATAATAATAATAATAATAATTTATGTATTAACTGGTATATTTAGGAATATTCCTCATAAGTGCACAAGTATACAGTTCCACTTTTTTGTAGTATCATATCCAGGACGTGATGCTTATTGGAAAATTCTAAATCCAAGCAGGCAATGGCCGGCTGTCTCTGGGAGGGAAGGAGGCACAGAACGCTCTGTCTTCATGGCTGCCCTGCTCAGTTGCGTAACCGTGTAACGGGAGCTGCCCGGTGACAGAACTTCAAAGCCGCGCAGCGGAGGAGAGACGGCGCAGACCGACAGGCAGCTTCTCCGATCCGCCGATAAGGGGGGGGGAGACGGCGAAATAAGACGTCAGTTAATGTACAGGAGGGAAAAGAAAAAGGGGGGATAGGGAGAGCAGAAAGGGAGAGAGGATGAGGTACATGGAAAGGAAGAGAGAGCAGACAGGCCTGCCTTCCTTTTGTATTTATTTATTTATTTGTTCAGACAGGTATAAAGCAGAGAGGGTAGCGCATAGAGAAGGGGCCACGGGTGAGGGGGTGCCATGGCGGCTATCAAATCCCCACTCGCGCAGGGGATACGGCTCGAGAGCTGGCAACCCCGTGGACTGCCTATGGATACATGCTGAACAGAACGAGCGGAGGATCAGAAAGATAGTGCAGCTCGGTGTGCAGCTTCTCTCACCTATTATCTCCTTCTAACAAGCAAACAAACACAAAGACACACACACAGCTGGTCATGTAATACATCCTGTTAGACCACTAATGGACCAGTTTACCAGCATCAGAAAAGGGGGAGGGGTAGAGGGAGTGCACAGTACTGGAGGCGATAGGATAGAAAAAGTCTAAAAGACAAAATCTAACAAAGTACACATTCAGGGACCACAGCCTCTAGCTATAGTGAAGTGCAGGGACAAAGGGTCCTGGGCTGCCACAAAGCAACTGCACAATCATTCAGCTGTGCAGTCACTGAGATCAGCTGTGCAGTCACTGAGATCAGCTGTGCAGTCACTGAGATCAGCTGTGCAGTCACTGAGATCAGCTGTGCAGTCACTGAGATCAGCTGTGCAGTCATTGAGATCAGCTGTACAGTCATTGAGATCAGCTGTGCAGTCATTGAGATCAGCTGTGCAGTCATTGAGATCATCTGTGCAGTCACTGAGATCAGCTGTGCAGTCATTGAGACCAGCTGTACAGTCATTGAGATCAGCTGAGCAGGCATTGAGATCAGCAATACAGTCATTGAGATCAGCTGTGCAGCCATTGAGATCAGCTGTGCAGTCACTGAGATCAGCTGTGCAGTCATTGAGATCAGCTGTACAGTCTTTGAGATCAGCTGTGCAGTCATTGAGATCATCTGTCCAGTCATTGAGATCATCTGTGCAGTCATTGAGATCAGCTGTGCAGTCATTGAGATCATCTGTGCAGTCATTGAGATCAGCTGTGCAGTCACTGAGATCATCTGTGCAGTCATTGAGATCAGCTGTGCAGTCATTGAGATCAGCTGAGCAGGCATTGAGATCAGCAATATGGTCATTGAGATCAGCTGTGCAGCCATTGAGATCAGCAAAACAGCCATTGAGATCAGCTGTGCAGTCATTGAGATCATGTGTGCAGTCATTGAGATCAGCTGTAAAATCATTGAGATCAGCTGTGCAGTCATTGAGACATTTATATCAGCTGAGATCAGCTGTACAATACCTGTGACCAACAATAAAATAATTGAGATCAGCTGTAAGTTACTGAGATCAGCTGTATGGTCAGAGCTGTGCTGTATAGTTGTTGAGATCTGCAAATAACCAGGAGAGATATGCATGTCCTAGCATCCTCCTCATGACACTGAGCCTGAATATCTGAATATCAGATACCTATAATTAACATCCTATTAGAATACAAAAACCTTAATATGTTCTTTATATAAACATTTATATGTTGTAGTAATTGTTGCAATCAAATGTACCTTATTATATGTATGCATGTGGTAAATACTATACATTTAAGTAAAATAACAATAACAATACTATAATAATAATAACATTTAAGTGTAATAGGAAAATTAATATATAATAAGGGATATTACTGTTGTTAAAGAGAATCTTCATTTGGTAATGTTTGAATACTAAGATGGTGCCAGTGAAGCAGCTGGGATAGAGAAAGAGAAGCAGAGACTTGGAACAGGGTAGGAAAATCTTATATTTAGAGGTAGACGCACGAGTGAGAGAGACCAAATAAGAAAAAAGGGAAACTTATCCCAGCTTGGACCCGGGTTCTGGAGTTTTAGGCATGTCCCTAAACCCCAGTCACATGCGCCGGACATGAGCAGTCACCATACCAAGCCCTTTAGACGATGTCCATATCCATCCTCGACGCCCTGCCCCGCCCCTGTCCGCCTCGCGCCGTCCAACGGAAAAAGCCCCCGGATCGGATCTGGCCCCACCCTCCCCCGCGGCTGCACGTTGATGTTGTGGTGCCCAGATGTCTCATCATTATATAATTGGCTGCCCTGAAAGGGTACATCTATCAACGCCGAGCAGATTCTCCGTATTTACAAACACTCTCACGAGCGCGCACACACACCAACAAACACCCCTGCAGTACGTCCCCAGATGTCTGAGGTTCGGATTTACAACCTCAATCCCATCATTGTCACTGATGGCCAGAAATTTAAAAATGAATTACGGTTATGATGGTCAAAAAGGCAATAATTTATCCCATTAAATTTCGCGTAGCGACAAGCCAAAAGAGCAAATGCGCACAAGACGCTCCCTCGCACAGAGAGACTCCCGTGCTCTCTCTCACTCACTCTCTCTCAATTTACTGCACATAAACCAGAGCTGATATTGCATTATTTAATCTCTGTTTTGCACAAAATTCCATATTTCCCCTCAGACCAATTACAGAGCGAGCTCACCGCACACTGTAAAACACTCCCCCACTCTTCTGCAGTAATGCACTCACCCAAGCTCTTCAGCACATTCTTAAACCACAAGAACACTTTCAAATAGGCAGTCAGGACATATCTAATCTGTGTGCTTTAGAGACCCTGCGCAATAAAATAAACATGTTTTAAGGAATAAGGAATAAAAAAAAAAACAAATTATATTTTAAACTTATGCAGACGAGATGTTTTATCCTTAAAGTTCATACCGCCCTCTGAAGGAAGATTTGGTATTGGTCTTTACAGAGACCATGTTGCTTTTGTAAAAAGCAATCAGTGGTATGCCTGTTCAGTGGGCTGTCAAAAAAAGTGAACTTCAAGCGGATATCTATTGTGTCTGTTGTGAAATGGACCAAACATCAGACCTCCAGCTCTCATGTCTGAAAGAGCCATGTCTTACATCAAAAGGAAATTGTATTTTTATTCCCCTGTTGACAGGAATGTAACTTGGAAAAAGTAAGGGCACACCTTTATTCTGGCTAAATAAACACTACGAATGTAAGAACAAAGTGATTGTGCAAGGCTTTTAATGAATCCCTAATACAGCCGTTTGATTGAGTGTAATCATCCTGGAATGGTGTGAAGATTTCCACAGCACTCCACAAAAGAAAACGTGCCCACTTACAATGTGTTCTAAAGATGCAATTATTAAGTACTGATGAGAATCAGAACACTTTGCTTTCGGCAGTAAATCATTGTGAATTGTGGTTATAAATGATCCATTCTGCACACACAATGAGCTCCATAATGTTTGGGACAAAAACATATTTGTTTTCTTGACTTGGCTGTGTACTTTTTGAATTTTGAGGAATTTGAATTTCCGTACAATTTTTAAATATGAAGTTCAAAATTCTGTTCTTTTTATTTGTTTGTATATATATTTAGATGTCACCATGCGGAAATTACAGCACTTTTTGTTCATAACCCCTCCAATTTCAGGGCACCAAAATGTTTGGAACAAATGGCTTAGTCAGATGTGTTCCACTGCTTCCTTTGTTCAGGTATAAAAGAGCTTTTAGTATCTAGTTTTGATTCTAGGCTTCTGATTGCCTTTTGAGTCTGTTATTGTCATTGGTCAACATGAGGACCAGAGTTGTGCAAATAAAAGTCAAGGAAGCCACTGTGAGGCTGACAAATACCTTAGGCTTACCAAAATCAACTGTTTGGAGCATCATTAAGAAGTAAGAGAGCACCGATGAGCTCAGTGATCGCAAAGGGCCTGGTAGGCCAAGGAAGACCTCTACAGGTGATGACCAAAGAATTCTCACCGTAAAGATGAAAAACCCCCCAGAAATCAGAAACACTTTTCAGGAGGCAGGTGTGGATCTGTGAACTGCAGAAGCCACACTGCAAGTTGCAAACCAGCTGCAAGCTGCAAAAACAGGATGGCCAGGTTACAGTTTGCTAAGAAGTGCCTAAAATAGCCTGCGGAGTTCTGGAAAAAGGTGCTGTGGACAAATGAGATCAAGATTGACTTGTATAAGAGAGATGGCTAGAGTAAAGGGCGGAGGCCAAGAGGAACTTCCCGAAATACCAAAGCACCCCCTTCATCTGTGAAATGTGGTGGTGAGGGTGTTATGGTTTGGGCATGTATGGCTGCCACAGGTACTGCTCACTTGTTTTCATTGATGATGCAACAGCTGATAGCAGTAGCAGAATGAATTCTGAAGTATAGGGAAGCATCTAATCTGCTCATGTTCAAGCAAATGCCTCCAAACTCATTGGATGGCGCTTCATCCTACAGCAAGACAGCAATGATCCAAAACAAACTGCTAAAGCAACAAAGGAGTTTTCAAAGCCCAAAACTGGAACCTTCTTGACTTGGCTTAGTCATTCACCCAATTGGAGTCCAATTGAACATGCATTTCATATGCTGAAGAGAAAACTTAAGGCAACTAGCCCCTGAAACAAGTACAGGCTGCAGTACAGGCCTGGCATCATCACCAGAGATGACACTCAGCACCTGGTGATGTCTATGGGTAACAGACTTCAAGCAGTCATTGCATGCAAAGAATATGCGACACTAAAGTACTTAACATGACTACTTCAATTTACAAAACATTAATATGTACCAAACATTATGGTTATGTTAAAAGTGGGGGGGGGGGTTATGTATAAAATGTGCTGGTACATGGTGAAACCGGAATGTATCAAAATACCCTTTAATTAAAGCCAGGAATTGGTATTTTAACCACATGAGAATTGCTTGATTACAAATCTAAAGCTTTGGAGTGCAGACTTCATCCCAAACATCACGGAGCTCACTTTATATTGCTTATCATTAGTTACAGGATCATGTTGAGAAGTTGGTGAAGCATGTCAGCCGTCTGAGGAAAATGATAGCTTTAGCTTCAGTGCAATTGGCGGAGTTACTGGTCTCAAATCAGTACAATACACAGAGAAGCAATTTGCTTGCTTTGCTATTTACTGGTTGAAGGCAGCAGAAAATAGGTGGATTTGGAA
The DNA here is from genome assembly GCF_018555375.3 of Anguilla rostrata. Taxonomy (NCBI): domain Eukaryota; kingdom Metazoa; phylum Chordata; class Actinopteri; order Anguilliformes; family Anguillidae; genus Anguilla; species Anguilla rostrata. The sequence continues at coordinate 36,460,365 of NC_057934.1, forward strand.
TGCGGCCATGTCTCAGAATCAGGGCAGAACACTCTGTTTCTATGAACACATGATAAATTTGTCAGCCATCATTTTGAAGATCCTTACATAATGGTGAGAAAATGCTAATAGATAAATGAGCAGACAATTTGAGCCTGGAAATGTGGCATGACAGAGATTCCCTTCCAGAAAATCATTGAATAAACTAATTTGTCAAGCTATTTTGCTAATACTACGCATTGCAAGAAAATCTGCTTCGAGTGTTTTTGTACAGTGAGATCTTAATGAATTTCTTATTTAATGTATTTTATTCACATCAGCAAGTTAATATTAACTTGCCAATGTTAATATTAAATATATATTTTTTCAGCTGGTAACTAATTAATGATGAACAGATGCCGACCGATCAAAGCACTTTTCTGATTGGCTCAGATCACTTATCGAGTACAGCCATAATGTAAAATGCTTCATTGCTTCACTGGAGGTGTGTGTGTCATCACCTCCAGTGCGTTCCATCTGTTCCCACTACAACAACAACAACATCGCCATCTAGTGGTCATCAGCCTGCACTGCCGGACCGTGTCAGTCCAGGGACTTGCCGTCGAAGATGTCGTCTTCGGCATCAGCGCCGCTGGCCTCTTCCTCGTCCAGCCCGTCCTCGTCCCCCGCGGTGTTCAGACCGGCCCTAGTCACGAGGAGGGGCAGGTTCGGGGCGGGCTCGTCGTCATCGTCGTCTTCCTCGCCTTTGGGATAAAAGCGCCGGGCCTTGGCGACAAAGTCGTCCGCCGCGTCCAGATAGATCAGACGATCCTGCGAAGGAGGAGGAGGCGAGGACGGGGCCAGAGAACGAGGGAGGACCCCAGCACAAGGAGAAGGGAAACAGATGGGGATGGGAAAGGGAAGGAGAGAGAAAAGGATAGAGGGAGGACTCAAATGGTCAGAAAACAGGTGTGAAATGAGAATAGGGAAAAAGAGAAAAGATAGAAGAGGAAGAGCAAAAAGCAGTTAAGCAGGATAGAAGGAGAATGGCGGATGAGTCACGACAATAAGATGAGAAACAAGGGGAGACCGAAGGATTCTCAGTTCCTCGCGCCTCTGTTGTATTCCACCACTGTGAGATTCAGGACCCATTCAAACAGTTAGCGGTTTTTAACAATGGATGCAGCCTAATTCTGCCTTAGAAGCACTATCTGAAATGCTTAATTAGGCATAGTGTTAACATTTGACTCTTATACCATTTAGCATAATTTTACCACATTGAGAGAACCTCATACCTCATACCCCATACCTCTCCCATACTGTGCAAATTACTTTGTCAAAGAGTCTAAGCTAGAAAATAACTGGTTAGTATTGGTACTGTCCTTTTTAGGGTGTACATGAACACTCTGAACCGTCAGCTTTATTCTCTTTGGTCATTGCAGGATAAGCCAGATTTATAGTTGAGTGATAGTGTGTTTACCCCTCCCAAAAAAATACATAAAATAAAATAAATATGTGGGGTAGTTCACAGAAGTCTGCCTCTTATCAGACCCCCAAAGTAAACTAGACTGTTTACTGCGCTGACAGAGAGTCTGTAGGTGTGATAATGTGGCAGTGCTCAGTTGCAAAACATCCTATTGGATCAGCATTATGTGAACCTTAGGTTCTCCATTATACAACGTGATCATGTTTTGTATTGTTGGAAAGCCGATGTCATGGGGAACAAGTTGATGTCTGGTGGTGGGGTGCTGACTATAGATTGATACCTATGCCCTGCACCCAGCCAGATACAAAGGTTGACCTGGTGTGATATGCTTATAGAGACAGTGCAAGCAGGATCATTGATCTGCACTGTCTTGTCGTGATTGTGTCTTTATATGATGACTTGCTGTTTTGCTTTTATATTGTGGGTATATAAGGGGAAACGTGGAATGGTTCAGGGAAACCCGTCAACATAATCGCCTACGCATATGCGTACAGCCATTCAACTCGACACACTTTGGCACCATTGTATATTGTCATTATTAACATACTGTACAATAAATTGCATTCACTTTAACCTGGCGTACCTCTTTGACTCTTACCACTACACACCTAGTAGTTTTAAGGTCCTAACATACACCACAGAACTCAATATATCTGCACCCTGTAGTCACTCGTCTATACACAAGTGTTGTAGCAATTGTATTTATGCAGGCTGCGTCAAAGACACGCCCACAACTACTAAGATAGATAGCGATCCATGTAGAGCCACACTACCGGCGAAAAGCGGTCTCCTCCGTCTATGCATCACTGTTAGCACAGAGGAAAGGTTAAAACGCTATTTTTGGATTCAGATAATCCAGATAACATAAAATGAATCCCGTTCCGGTAGCACTGGGTAAGACTACACATGTTCCTTTGTCACTCAGATACTTCCGATGTTTGTTTTGCGGAGGGCTTTCTTACAGTTGGTGACCTTGACGTGACAAGTTTTGGTTTCTTACAGTTGATGACCTCGAAGCACTGTTTGGGGTATCTGAGGGGTTCCTGACACACACACACACACACATATATATCAGACCTGGGTCAAATACGTATTTGTTTCGGATACAAATACTTTTCTGCGCTCTAGTGATCTTGGCTGGTGTAATTGAGCCTGCCAATATCACCAGAAGGCGGGGTTTGTAGTTTTTGATAATATTTCATTGGCTCCAATACACCAGACAAGATCAGTAAAGCATAGAAAAGTATTTGATTTCAAAACGATTATGTATGACCTAGGTCTGATATATATATGTATATATATATATATATATATATGATCCCTCTCTACAGTCTTCAGAGTGTGAGATGGAGCGTCTTTCCTCACCAGGATGAACATGTATCTCTCGGGCGGCGGCTCCTTGCTTCTAAAGATGGAGGTCTCAGAGTACAGGGTTTGCAGCAGGGACCGGGCCGCCGGCGCGTTCCGCATGCGGTCATACGAGTCGGTGGACGACACCGTCAGGAGAGACTCCGCCTCTTCCATGAACCCTACGGGGACGGGAGGGGTTCACAATCGCCTCTTTAACAGCGCACGCAGTGATCTGCATATTAACACAGTTCATTAGAGGCAAGTGGTTGTCACCAGACCTGTGTCAAATACGTATTTGGTTTGGATTCAAATACTTTTCTGTGCTCTATTGATCTTGCCTGGTGTCATTGAGCCTGCCAATATGACCAGAAGGCGGGTTTTGCACTCTTTGAGAGTATTTGGTTGGTTCCAACACACCAGACAAGATCAGTAAAGCGTAGAAAAGTATGTGAATCCAAAACAAATACATATTTGACCCAGGTCTGGTTGTCACATGCAGTAGAGTGCCTTTTAACACCTTAAACTAACTGAAGGCACGGTAACATAACCAATCATGACAAATATCCTCAAAATAATATCGACAGATACATGACATGTGCTGTCACCAGCATGGCTAACCCCATTTATATCTCCAAAACATTTCTGTTTTTCCCCCACATTTTTCCCCTCTCTCCCGCTCACCTAGGTTCTCCAGAATCATCTTCCACTTCTCCTTCACGCCGTGGCGCACTTGTCTCACCGCGTAGATGTCCACACTGAGGCGCCGGTACCCCTGAGCGAGACAGACAGGGAGCGTTAGGGTCAGAAACACTCTGACTTACTCTTTACATTCAATCTTAAAACGCGCCTTAACTGCGCCTCGTGATTCTAAGGAATCCGCCGAATGCCTTGAAAGTTTTTAAGTTGTTAACCTTGTGCGCCATCTAGTGGCGGAATGGCAGCAAAGGCCAAAGCACCAAACAGCTCTAGATATACTGGATTTTGTTCCGCTCCATGAGCTCAATTACATAAACCGCCCTGAAATTTCAGTGGATGCATCACAAAGGAAATTATTGTGTGTGCCATATTGTCATGACACTGAGCTTGTTTTCTTTGGCCAGAACACGCAATATGAAGTCAAATGTAATAATTTAAAACACGTCCAAGCGTGCGGTGCGTGTGACCTGCGGTGGGTATCTCCCGCTCTCTCTCTCTCTGACCTGGGAGCCTCGGCGGGTCTTGGCCCTCTTCTGCAGCAGGTTGTAGAGCTCGCGGTCGTCATCCCTCTCTGAGTGACTGGGGTCCCCCGGCTCGCTCCACAGGTTCGTCTCCTGGTCCCGCCTTTTCTTCGCCTCGCGGTCAAAGTACAGCAGAGTCTCGCTGGTTACACACACCACACACCACCACAAAAGCCTCGTAACTAAAACTTGCTCATGAATACAGGTCGATCAACCAAAGTCAATAGTGTGTACAGTGTAGATCCTGACAGGTAAAAATGATGGTTATCTCATCATGCGCCAGTTTCATTCAGACTGGACTAGTGGTCTGTTCATTTCAGCAGTTGTAGTGTCGCAGTGTTCAATATCTGAGTACTGTGGTGTCAGTGTTCAGATATCAGAGTTCTACGTGGTGCATGTTCAGATATCAAATACAAGGTCTCAGTGTTCAGATTCACATTACAGTGTGCAGTGTTCAGATATCAGCATTTCTAGTGGTGTCAGTGTTCAGATATCAGAATTACAAGTGGTGTCACTGCTCAGATATCAGAATTACAAGTGGTGTCAGTTTTTCAGATATCAGAATTACAAGTGGTGTCAGTTTTTCAGATATCAGCATTACTAGTGGTGTCAGTGTTCAGATATCAGAGTTACTAGTGGTGTCAGTGTTCAGATATCAGAGTTACTAGTGGTGTCAGTGTTCAGATATCAGAGTTACTAGTGGTGTCAGTGTTCAGATATCAGAGTTACTAGTGGTGTCAGTGTTCTGATATCAGAGTTACTAGTGGTGTCATTGTTCAGATATCAGAGTTACTAGTGGTGTCAGTGTTCAGATATCAGAGTTACTAGTGGTGTCAGTGTTCTGATATCAGAGTTACTAGTGGTGTCAGTGTTCTGATATCAGAGTTACTAGTGGTGTCAGTGTTCAGATATCAGGGTTACTAGTAGTGTCAGTGTTCACATATTGGTGGTAACAGTGGAGTCAGTGTTCAGGCAGCAGCGTTTAGGCATTAGTGTATACTTCAGCAAGGGTGCCTTCTCTTCTGGCTCCTCTTCCTCACAGCAACAGCAGCAGCAGAACGAAGCACAGAAACGCCTGAATGCAGCCCCCATCGCTGAGAAAGGGCAGAGGGAGGGGAAGAGTGAGTGACAGAGAGCTTGAGCTTAAATAACAGGAAACCACACAGACAGCAGAGCAAACAATAGATTACAATCCTGTGTGAAAAAGTTATGTTTAAGTTTAGAATTCAAAAATGAAAAGGTATGGGATACTTGAAAAATATTTGTATTACATATATGTCAATATAGGCAGAATATTGAAAAAATTTTACCTACTGACTACTACCTTCAAGCAATTTACGATTGTTTAAACATTCCATTGATGTGCGTATATGCACATGCATTCACATATTCGTTACACTGTGGAGACCCTGGGATAGTTATTGTGATTATATTGCCACAAACCTTCAGCTCATGACACACATTGAAAATATTTACTGACATTTAAAAATAGTTTTGTTCTAGAATTTGCAAGTTACAAAAATAAACATGCACATCTTTAGTCATAGATCTCTTAATCCAGAGTCAAAAGGCTCTGAAGAAGCAGTATTAATCCAGCCTATATGATGCTTCAGGAGGAAACTGACAGGCCATATTGTTACGTCTAAACCCAATTCTGCCATGAGCCTGAGAGAACCAGGTTCTCAGTTTGAAAAACCTACTGGCACAAAGGCCAGTTTTTACCAGGCGCACATTAGTTAGCAAGAAAATAAAAGTATTTTCCTGCTTTGCGCACTATATTGAGATTCAGTGGACCCTTTCGAACCCAAGGACCATTATAGAACAGTCTCTGTCCGTACACGAGGAGCTGGGACAATGGCAGCATTAGACAGATATGTATAAACATGCTGAAACTGTACAGCATACAGAATTTCAAGGTCTTGCGCTGAACCTACTGTCGCTCTGAGCCCTAGTCACCTGGCCTGCCGATCACCAGTTAACTTTATGAACAGGGCTTTTTGGAGATGCTCCTGGTCAGCCTCTAGTCTTCGGTGACGCGTTTCCAAAGGCCCGCATGAACAGCCTACGGTTATGCCCAGTCCCAAACAGTCCCCATAAACTGGGGCGGTGGTACTGAAGTCCAAACAATGGAGCGGTGCAGGTTTACCGGTCCTCAACGGTGCAGATGTCCTGTGGCTCCTCCTCTGCGGTTCAGAACCTGGCAGGACAGAACCAAAGTTCAGTTGGGCACCTTTTGGAGACACAGATTTGTCAAAAGAAAGTGGGGGAAAAGAACTATTCTAATCCAGTACTAGTGATTCCAGGTTAAAGATGCAGTCCAAGGGAAGTCAATGAAAGATTTTTCTCTGGTCTTTGGTTCTGCCCCTTGACAGTCTTGGTCCTGGTTCTTATGAAAAATGATCTGTAAAGCCTTGGACTGGACCGACCTGAGGACAGCGGTGGTGTTGGGTCTTTCTCACCGAGCTGACAATCCCAGAACCGAGCGACGTTCTCCTGAACATTCAGACGAGGGAGAGCGAGAGAGTGAATAGGAGTTGGTGCTTCACTCTGGTGCAGAAGATAAAGGAGGTATTACTACTTGATCTCTCTCACACATGCATGCACACACACACACACACACACACACACATCCAGGCCTGGTGAGTGGGTCACAGTACAGTCATGTGAACAGCACAGTCCTCTAACTCCCTGCAGCCATGGAGTCCCTTCTCTTACTCCTTCTCTTCCCCAAACAGAAAACAGCAACCACTGAGAGGGGAAGAGTGTTCCCAAGATAAATATAAATATCAAAGGAGAAAAGTTTTTTTTTTTTTTAAAGAGCTTTAAATTATGAAACAGCCGGTTAACAGCCTTTTTATAATACCATCGGAGTTCATATTTTCAGACTGACTCAGGGAAAGAGGACGAAGTCAGTCTGTCACACAAGTTTGAGGGAGAGAGAGAGCAAGAGAGACAGACAGAGAGAGAGAGAGACTAAAAAAAGAAAATGCGAAGAATACAGTAATTATCTGGGAGACTTGCAGAAAGGGTAGCTCTTATTGTGTGGCCACCCTGTGCAATCACAAGACGAGAGGAACCTAACCCCAAGGCCTTCAGCACTCAAAGCCCCATTAACACTTACAGCAGCAGCACTATCATCAGGAGTGAGGGTGGGAGGGTGTGCTTAAAAAACAAGGGTGTCATTGGGGGTTCTCTGGTTGGCCTCCTAATATATATTTTTTATTTTGGGGGGGGGAGGGGTGTTTGAGTCAGAAGTCACTGATAGCAATTAGGCTACAACCGAAGGCGTGGACTACACAACGTAACCAAGGAGATAACTTATTACTCATCACCGTTAGAGGGTGTTGCAATGAAGAAAGCAGAGATATCTGGCAGGGCTCCCTGCATATTCCAAAGCTCAGCTCGAAGGAACAAAACCGGTGGCGGTTGGTTACATCGAAATTCATTCGCATAATATCAGCAATTGAAAGCTCTTCTTGCTCCTGTAAGATGTAAACAGGACTGAACAGATTTTTACATATCGCTGAAGAGACTGGCAACACCCCTGTCGCAGTCTGTGTGAAACTTCACATGTATTACGCATAGACTTCACAAAAGAGATACAACCCATGGTGATAAACTGAGTTGACTGAAGGATATGAACTGTTAAAGTATTAGAGTAGTACAAAACTACAAAACAATTCAGAATCATCCTATATTTCTCATTATACACTCACTGGCCACTTTATTAGGTACACCTGTTCAACTGCATGTAGACATGATCAAGATGGTCTGCTGAAGTTCAAACCAAGCATCAGAATGGGGAAGAAAGGTGATTTAAGTGACTTTGAATGTGGCATGGTTGTTGGTGCTAGACGGGCTGGTTTGAGTATTTCAGAAACTGCTGATCTACTGGGATTTTCACACACAACCATCCCTAGGGTTTACAGAGAATGGTCCGAAAAAGAGAAAATATCCAGTTCTCTGGGCGAAAATGCCTTGTTTATGGCAGAGGTCAGAGGAGAATGGCCAGACTGGTTCGAGCTGATAGAAAGGCAACAGTAACTCAAATAACCACTCGTTACAACCGAGGTATGCAGAAGAGCATCTCTGAATGCACAACATATCGAACCTTGAAGCAGATGGGCTACAGCAGCAGAAGACCAACCCTGTACAAGCAAGGTGTACCTAATAAAGTGAGTGAACATCAGAACATTGGTTGGAGTGTAAATTTGTGATCCAATAACATTCAATTGATTGTTTCCATTGTCCTATATTCGACCCACTGCAAGAATGCATAATGTCTTGAATATGCAAAAGATGCCAATTTGTCCTTTTATATCAAGCAAATTTATGTGGAAAAAACTATCAATTGATAACGCATACTAGATTAAATCTCCACAATGGATGTCCAAATCCTTAGATGACATTTGAAATGAAGACTAGCTCTTCCAATGCTGAAATTACTAGGAGGTTTGTAAAACAGGGACAGCAGAGCGATCGAAGAGTTTCAGGAACTGCTTATGAACACAGCACCCAAGAGGTAAACATCGCCCTATTACATAACCGAGCCAACAGAAACGACAGTCACGTGAAATAGTAATCTGACAGACTTTTATTATTCATTTCATTTTAGGCCCTTTAAAACCTTATGGGGCTGGCATGGGCTCAAATAAAATACAACAATGCAAAAAAACTAAGAAGAACAAAAAAAACCAAAATGTGCCTTACACTCCATTACCCCCACGTGAGCTATGTGCATTATTCAAAGTGACTCAAATCACTGTAAAAATAGAACAAATGTACAAACAATTAAGCAATGAATGCAACACATGATTTTGGCAACAACAAAAAAAAAAAGAAACAGAAGCAAAATGATATTAGGAAATAAAAAAGCTACCGTCAGGCAATGTTGGTTCACAGATTAAGGCTCCACCCCCACCTGCGTCGACCGCCTCCTCCATCACAGTGAGCTGTCGAGGGGGGGCGGGGGGGGGGGGGGCGTATGTGCAAGGATTAGTGTACTCTACTGTTCATGCATAGCGTCGGTCAGCGATGGAGGCGAGCAGTCGGACGAGCAGGCAGGGCCGCGTTAAGACGAGAGAAAATGGCCGCCGGTCGCTCGGTAACATGCAGGGTTAGAGCAAGCCGGGCGCCGGCGAAGTCTTCATTAGTTGCGTTTCGCCGCACGGCGATATAAACAAATCGACTGGGCATTCAGTCTAGTCTGAGCCGGTATCGGCCATCATTCCTAACATTACTGAGTCCAGGTCCAGGGCTAGCGAGCGTCCGCGTGTGTAACATTCATACGCACAGAAAGGCTCGTATCGGAGGGGAGAAGACCGCCCTTCTCACCACATTAAGGGTCGACAGCGAGGGGGAAAAAAATATGGCACAGGCTGCGGGGAAACCATGTGTGTGCTCGAGCACGAGCCCCTGGAAAGCTCCTCAGTTTCATCCTTCTTTTGAGATTTCAATTATTCATGTGTAGACTGACAGATAAAAGTCCAGCTTAATCTGTTTGGGGGGGGCAGGTGAGGTTGAGTTCGAGTTCAAGTTTAAGGTCCCTAGCACTTCTTCAAGGTCCCTAGCACTTTTCTATATAACCGCACCAAAAGTTCCGGGCGTCGTAGTTTCTCCTCCCGTCCAGGGAGGGGCGCTGTGCGCCCGTGAGCAGAGCGGACCGCGCGCTCTCTACCGCAGAGACGGGCGCAGGTCGCTGATCCTCTGGCGCAGGTGGGAGACGAACTCAAACATGGTGGCCGCCAGGCTCTGGTGGATGAGGTACCGCGGTAGTCGGCCCTGGCGGAGGAGAGAGAGCGGAGGACAGAAAGGGATTAAACTCGTTTTCTCACCAAAACGGTTGAGTCATCGAATGGACAAACCAAGAACAAGGTGCTGCGGCAAAAAAAATGTGTAATAAAAAATTCAGACCCACATTCGCTAAACTCTCCCAGAGCAGGAGCCCTGATCTGGGGTCAGTAACCAGGAACACTCGTCTTCGTCACCTCATTCAAATTAACAGACCGCCGCTGACTCCAGAACAGGACTCCCCACTTCAACAGGCTTTGTGAATACTGACCTCAGTGTTCATAAAACTTATTGAAACACCCATGGTAGGAACATAATGAACTACATGTGTGTATGTGCAGAGAGGTGTGGACAGCAGTGAGATCGAGCCAAGTTCAGAAAAGCAGACTGTTCTACCTTGAGATCTGTGTTGAGGATCCAGACGAAGGTGCACACAGACGGGTTACTGTTGGACTTGAGCACCACGAAGCCTCCGGGACCGTTCTCTCCTCTGGATCGGAATGGACCACAAGAACATTATACAAGACCTTGAGGTGACATTCCAGCCAAAAATCAACACTTCATAATTGAATACTTATATTGAGTGTTATTTATTCATTCCTACAGATTCAACATGTGCCCTGAGATCAGAAAAAAAACATGGAATCCAATGGGCAACAAAAATGCAGTTCAAAACTATGTTTAAATCAATGACTAAATGCAAATAATCTTCATAGACTACGCAATGTCTTTGGAAGTTACTCTTGTTTGACAGAACTGCCAATGACAATGTTAGCAAAATTTGAAGGTAATGCAGTGAGTAATGAACTTCAGAATCAGGGCCGGGCTCGGTGGCAATGTCTGTGGTGGAACAGATACTGGCTGAAGAGGAAAACTGGATGGTTGAGAGGGACAACGCAAGTGTGGTGCGTGAGTGCGTATAACACGACACAGCACTTTTCCTGTCACTGCGAGAGCTATTATTCTGTGAAATATGAGTGCGCCCAAAATTTTTTTTTGTTGCTCGTGTACTCAAGTGTCCTCGTTTCCATGGGAACGTGTGAACTGACTGTCCCTTTCGTGATCAGGAGCTTACAAAGGAGCGGATTATTTTGCACTCGATATCGTGATATCAAACCATTCGCTTCCCCGATGGATGCCTATCTACCAGGACCTCTTTAGATTTCTCAGCTGAACAGAATCACCGCATGCAGTTTAGTCTTAGATGGCCAGTGAGCACGGTGGAGCTTCGGTTCCTCTGGAGTGCCTCTGGCAGGGGCTGCTGGGTGGCAGTTTCGGTTAAGGCACCACGCTGCAGTGCACGGACGAGCCCCAAACGGTCTCGATTCAAATCTGGCCTGTGCCAGTGCAGACCGTGGCCGATAGCTCCATAGGGCGATGCGCAATTGCCGATTGGGTCGCCCGGGGTATGGGAGGGTTTAGTCCATTAGGGGTCTGCATTTCATAGCTCTCCCACTGGTCGATCGGCTGCCCGTGAACGGCACGTTAAAGCTGCATGTGAAAGGTCTCAGAGTGCATTCTGGGAAAGAGAGTAAATCACTGCAGAACTGTACAAAGCAGCTATGTCACAAAAAAGGTTGCATTTGGAAAACATCTTTTAAATTATTATTATTTCATATTAAATGATCATTATGGTATTACGTAGCAAAATGGGTTGGACTGAAGCCTATATGGTGAGTTTTGCATAGTTTGATTGTGCAGCGTTTTTGACCATTGAATTCCGTATGGCCAACAGCTCTCATTGTAATGCAAAAAACACACATCTGGATGGATCAAGAAGACTTGACGTAGAAAATTATCAATCAATTTTGATTTTTGGGGGGAATAGCTCTTTAAATGTATTATTGTGCCAATCTACATTAATTTAAAAAATCTGCACTATGACAACTGAAAAACTTTGATACAGACTAAGTCACTTCTACAGACATTTTTCAGTCATGGATAAGCTAGGAAATGGAGGCATTCTGTGGTGTTGAGGAGGTGGAGTCACAGAGGGACACTGACATCAACATGAATTAACTGTTAATATAAAGTCAATTTTAAGCTAGTTTTAAGTCCCCTAATACTTTCTACAACCCAGTTTGACTTTAATCAGTACCAATCAAACTGTTTCTGTTTGAATCAAGAGTACGAGTTTAAACTGTGAGATAAATGAATCCTCGAGGTGAAACGTCTGGAGGTGGTTTAACTTGGCACAAAACACTTCACTGAGCCAAACAGACGCAGAACCTGAATTGCAGCGGCTAAATATAGCGCGCGTAGCACACTACTAGCATACTTCAAATTTGCGCAATACCTCCGCGTCAAGATGACTTACGAAGGCTCGATCCGAAGCCGCGCGACCGCATTCACTTTCCCGCCGGCGGAGGCGCGCGGCGCGAGGCTCACCTGACGCAGCGGCTGTGCGGGGGCTTGGCTTCGTGGCAGGTGGCCATCCCCGCGGAAACGTAGCAGTCCCTCCGGCGCTCCACCCGCCTCACGTTCACAAAGTCCCTGAACGACGGGAGTGGGGGTGGGGGGAGGAGAGAGGTGTTTGTGCTAGCCGTCCGTTAGCATTGCGGTGTTCCTGTGAATGTTCACCTGAATGACCGTACGCCGCGGCGTAGCCAGATTCTCTGTCACGCGCACACTACCGCCAGGCATACGACGGCCCGGGGTAGGCCCTGGCCCTATCAGCGATCTTTCTGATATGATATCTTTACATTACATTACAGTCATTTAGCAGACGCTCTTATCCAGAGCAACTTACACAACTTCTTACACAGCATTTACACTGCATCCATTTATACAGCTGGATATATGCTGAAGCAATGCAATGGGATTGGAATCAGAGAACTTTAGGTTACAAGACCAGCTCCCTCACCCATTATACTACACTGCTGCCCAACATATCTTAATGTTGTAACTCCCTGTCATGTCTACTAGTTTGACTAACATTACTCTCTGACCTAGCCTGTGCTAACTGTGAGAACTGGACTTACTGCGTACATGGCAATGAATAACTGTTACATAATGAGCATTATACCTTATCGAACCTGTGTTTCGTAGTTCTTGCAGTGACCTTCGGTCTGCACTTACTGTACGTCGCTTTGGATAAAAGCGCCCGCCAAATAAATGTGATGTAATGTACCGCTACCCCCATGTAACCAAGACGAGTTGTGTGGAAGCAGGCAAGCTCGCTTGAGTTTGGGGAATTAGCCATCAACTAACTACCTACTAACTACCAACTAACTGCTAACTCCAGCAAAAATCTTTTTTGTACTGTGCTGCCCCAAAAAACTTGAAAGCAGGACAAATGTACTGGAAAAAGGATTCCATATTTGCTGCTTTTCATTACTCCAGAGTAATGAATTACATTTCCCTCGCTGCAAGGGAATTCTCAGCTTTGTCACCAGTGACACTTTGACATGCGGAAGTGCCAATTTAAGTGGTTTTCAAAACAAACGTCGCTCTGGATCGTGCAGACAGATCAGCTGAAGTAAAGACGTACAGCCAGCTGGAATACTCCACAATGGCGGAGCATTGAGATCAATGTATAAATGTAGCAAAGTACAGCATAATACATCCTCGATTCCCTAAAACATTACGTACCATCCATTGCAATGAATTATACACGCATAATAACAGGGCAATACGCGCAATAGCACTGTATGCAAAAGGAATTTTAAAGTGAAAGGTAAGTGGAGAATAGTTGCCACTCCCATTAATCAACAAGACAAAGGCCAAGTTTCACATCACATAATTACACATTGTTTTTGTTTTTTATAAAGGAACCGGTTAAACAGGTCCCTCAAACAAGTTTCAACTGGGTGGCCTTCTTCAGGGTGCGATTGTGATGGTCACAAATCGGGCCTTTATCGCACACCGATAAGAAGAATCGCAGGTCTGATAATCAATTCAGTGCTTAAAACCAATCGAAGTTTTCAGCAATCTTCCTCACTAACCAAGTAGCGTGCGAGTGATGGTTTATACTTGCTTGCACAGCCCTGTCAGGACACTAGTGTGCACTTTATGAGGGGAGAGAGGAGCTACTGACTCTCGACGTCGCCGGAATGCACCTAGCGGAAATTCGACGTCTGACCCGGCCCGGACGAGAGGTTACCTGGGCGAAACCACGCCGCCCGCAGCGCCCGAGGAGACGTCGTACGACACCAGCGTGTTGTCATCCACCCGCTGCAGGATCTGAGGGGCGGAGGGAAAGGGCTTTACACAGAGAAATCAGCCGAATCTGGAGAAACGCAAACCCGCAGAGCGATCCTGTACGAAGGACTCGGTGCATGATCAGGGTTCATGCACTTTTTTTTTACCAATGATTTTTAATGACTTTTCCATGACTTCTCCACAACCTTTAACTGAATTTCCATGACCAAAACAAATGACTTTATCTCAGCAGGAAGATTTAAAATTATTTATTGTAACACTAAGTAAAATTAGGTCTGTGTCTGAAACATATGGTGCCTCTCTAAAACAAATAAACACCAGACAGACACACTTAGATACATTCTCTCATATTTTAATTCGAATAGTTTAACATTTTTGTCAATGTCTCAAACAGGGCTCGAAATTGCGACCATTTTGGTCGCATATGCTCCCGAAATTTAATCTGTGCGACCTCGAAATATAATTGGGAGCATTTGTGCGAGTGCAAATAATTGTTCTGGTGCGACCTTTTTTTTTTCTTTTTCCAGTCGAACGTCTTTCTCTGTACATTCGCTAGTTAGTACACTCAGTATGTCCCTTGTGAGCTGACGGTGACCCTTGTAACCAATCGTGAGCTTGACATTCTTACCTTTAATGCTGATTTTAAATTGGTTAATATTAGCCTTCAATCACTTCCTTTCGCTGCACTCCACTGTCACGCGACACAGAGAGCTTAACGCGTTAACGAATGTTACCTGAAGACAAAAGTTTATGTTCCATTTAATAGCATTATCGAAAGCTGAAAAGTTGAAGCGAATTACGGCATTTTTTTGAAACGTTAACGCAGTGTTTTGTGTAGCGACCCGGTTGAAACAGGTAATTTCTCCGATGCAGTTTAGTAGCGGTTGATTTAATTAGCGGTATTAATGTGACGAGAAGCGCTTTGTCGTTTGAATGCATAACACGCAATTCCTTGAAGAGTCGACACATTCTAGGGCTGACAGTTTAGCTGTTACTTGTAAACCGTACTGTTATATTGTCGTTAAAAAAATCTATTGCATATATTGTTGGTGCTCCTTACATTTTGGTGGGTGCTCCTAACTTTTTGAAGTTGGGAGCACCAGTGCTACGAAGTAAAAAAGTTAATTTCGAGCCCTGATATATTATTGAAGCTGCACTTCCCTGGCATATTGTCGGCACAGTAGGGCCTACGTTAACTAACTGTTACATTAGCAGAAGCGCGCCTGTTGGGCGTGCCTGTAAACAGACTGAGCCAGACCGAATTAACTTCTCACACCACCAAAATACCGCGAAGGTTACGTGCCAATTTACGTTTTATTACTATACATACTATTTTTATGATTGGATTAATTAGTAATTATATTTGATGCAACTTTACCTGTGTTTCCATTACTTTTCAAAAAATATTATTTTCCATAACTTTTCCAGGGCCTGGAAATTGCATTTTAAATTTCAATGACTTTTCCAGGTTTTTCATGACCGTACGAACCCTGATGATGGTCCGTGCTATGCTTGGACCTGCGGAGACTGGTTCAGTGATCGAGTAGAGCTGAACTACAAATCGCATTGGCCCAGGAGTATAGAATTACATATATATGTATTTGACTGCCACTTTGAGTGCAACCTTCTTTTGGTTCTTATCGCAATAATAATAATAATAATCTCTCTTTAAACAAACTACTACAAAGATCCGTCATAGAAGCAAAAGAATTCAATTCAGGTTCAATTTTATGCAATCTCTGGGATTAATCATACATTTCAGGGAGTGCAACTTTATGTACAGTAACTTCTATAAAAGGCTCACAAAGCCTTCTTTGCCAACAGTATAAATTGGCACCATATCCTTGGCCAAGTACATCACATTATAGGCATTTAGCAGACGCTCTTATCCAAAGCGACTTACTCAATATTTTCACATATCATTTACACTGCATCCATTTATACAGTTGGATATATGTTGAAGCAATGCAGGCTAAGTACCTTGCCCAAGGGTATAGCAGTGTCCTATCCGGGAACGAAACCTACAACCTTTAGGTTACAAGACCAGTTTCTTGTCCATTATACTACACTGCCGCCCTCGGCCACGTAGTGTGTACACTTCAGCAAATGCCTGCAGGGTCGGTTTGGTTATCTCTATGGTAACGAGGCCCCAAACTCCTGACATTCGTTTACATTTGTGGAAAAAATGCAGGCTCCCAGTGAAATGACTGAAATTTTAGAGGAGGAATAAGTTTTAATTCTACTTTTGTTAAAAAAAGGTTGTGCGTCTGTCCCATAAAGCAAACGAGCGGAAGTCAGGGCAAATATGTTCTGGTTAAGCAGACGCATGAAAAGCTGGATGGGATGAAGACGTTCACACATTTCAAATATTTTACGATGTCGGCCAACCAGTTGAGTGACTTGCATAAGTGCATCCATCCCAGCATCGCACATACTGTACTTTCGTTTTTATCCTGATCGTTTTTAAACTTCTAGAGGTGCACGACAAGTTTCGGTCGACACGTTTTCAGTTGACAATGCATCAGTTTTGTATAAATTAGGCTGTACGGATTGCATTGCCAAGAAAAAGAAGAGCGCATTGCGGATTGAGATTAACATGGCTTGTACCAATATGCTAAATTCTGATATCGCAGCCCTTTATTGTGGAAATTCATATCGCAATGATTAAAAATAAAGACGCAGCTCTAAACTACACTGCTAAGGAGAGGGGGATGGAAGTATGTAGAGCGCAAACACACCTGGCAACCCGAGATGGTTCTGTTCCATTGGACCATCTTCTCAGGCTGCAGAATGACCTCTTGGTACACAAGCTCAGCTGGGCACTGCATGAAGGCCTGGGAGACATACACATGTCAGTCAGGAAACACATCCAGCTCAAAAGTGCTCTCATAGGCAGAAATACAGAGAGTGGACAGAAATAAGAGAACTACATGTCCCGTGATACAACAGGATATAGTACCTTCAGGATGAAGGTCTTGCCATGGAAAGGGATCTCAAGGGTGTACACGGAATCACCCAGCTCCTGTCCACGAATGCGACAGCCGTCATACACATTCCCATGGAAATAAGAACATTTCACAAGTACGTGAGCAAAAAGATTTGAGCACACTTCTATTTCACAAAGTAGTAAGCCTCGCTTTGAGGGCGTTAAACATGTGACGGCACTCGCTGCCCAACAGCACACTCACATTGTTCTTCTCAAACTTCCAGTTCTCCTCCTGAGCCAGTATCTGTTCCACCACAGCCATGGCCTCCCGGCCCTGACGCACATACTCTTTTTCCTGGGGGGGGGGAGGGGGGGCAGTGGGTTAAGGGAGGGAGGAGGACTTCACTGAACACCCTGTTACCACAAGCTACACATTTACACTCTAAAGGAAAGCACTCGGCTTTCAAAAGGTCCACAGAACCTAAACAAACTACTGGAATGTGTCGCCTTCGACGCCTGGCTGAGAAATTTATTTTCTTTCGTCGAAGGAAAAAAAAAACGAAAAAAAAAACTGAAGAACAGCATTCGAGGGTCTGCTGAATAAGCCGATGACCTAGCAATAACATCACGAGGTCTTGTGATGCAACAGGCGCAGCAGCGTCCCTGGAGATCACAAGCGTGATAATGCCAGCGCTTCTTCAGCGCACATTTCTTTCACGCGCGCCTGAGATGCTTGAGCCAGCTGACATGCAAACGCACCGAGCGGCAAACGCACACTCTCGGTGTCCACCGTCTCGCTGCACTATCAGCTACACACGCTCGCAGCTCGCCGCGACGAAGTGCCGGTACGAACGCCCGTTCGCCCGCGGAGCGGTCTCGCCGTCCGATTGGACGAGGTTAACGGGCCAGGCGCGAGCTCCAATGGGCGCGCGGCGCAGGCTGCGACTCACCTGAGCGGTGACGGCTCTGCGGCCCAGTCCTTCCTCGTCCAGCTCCTCGTCTGAACCTGTCGGCGACAGAGCCCACGTATCACCCGCCAACAACTGACCAGCCGGTGCGCGGACAGGGGAGCGGTCATAAGGGCTTCATCTAAAGCTGCATTAAACAGGGGCAGCTGCGGCGCATTAGAAGATGCTAGTTCACATAGGCAGCCAAACAATAGTTGCCCCGAGAACATCTACTGTCGGTAAAATTCATTGGCAAATGCAAACCGCAACATGTCAGTTAGCGTATTGGACGGTGGTGAGTGCGGTTGGTTGGTTGGTTGGTTGTTTGTTTGGTGTGAGTGTCTGTGTGCCTGAGTGTGTGTGTGTGTGTGTGTGAATATGTATGCGTGAGCGTATGTATTTTTGTGTGTGTGTGTGTGCGCGTGTGTGTATGTGCGTGAGTGCGCGTCTGTGTGTATGTGTGTGTGTGTGCGTGCGTGTGCGTGAGTGCCTGTGTGCGAATGTGTGTGTATGTGAGTGAGCGTATGTATTTTTGTGTATGTGTGTGTGTGTGCGCGTGTGTGTGTGCGTGTGTGCCTGTATGCAAATGTGTGCGTATCTGCGTGAGTGCGCGCGTGTGTGTATGTACGAGCGCGCGTGTAGGCACAGTAAGAGAGAGTGAGTGAGAGACAGTGCGTGTCTGGGTGAGAGTGTTTGTGTGTGCGTGTGTCTGTTTGAGAGGTGGCAGTACCAGCCAGGGACTCGGGTGGGGAGTAGAACTGTCCGTCAGACACAGCGCGCGGGTACAGCAGGGGCCCTCGCCCACTCGACACGCACAGGGCTGCCAGGTACGCTGGGGAGACAACACACCGCTCAGCACCCGCCCCTCCTTACTGTCCCTCTGCCCTTCTCTTTATCTATCCATCCATCACTCTGCATTTCTGCTTTTTCCATCTATCCATCACTCTGCATTTCTGCTTTATCCATCTATCCATCCCTCTGCCTTTCTCTTTATCCATCTATCCATCCCTCTGCCTTTCTGCTTTATCCATCTATCCATCCCTCTGCCTTTCTGCTTTATCCATCTATCCATCCCTCTACCTTTCTCTTTATCCATCCCCCAGCCTTTCTGCTTTATCCATCCCTCTGCCCTTCTCTTTATCCATCTATCATCCCTCTGCCTTTCTGCTTTATCCATCTATCCATCCCTCTGCCTTTCCCCTTTATCCATCAATCCATTGCCCTGCTTTTCTCCTTCATCCATCTATCCATCCCCCTGCCCTTCTCCTTTATCTATCACCCCTGCCTTCCCCCTCCCTTCCCCACAGCCCCTCCGCTCCTCCCCACTGTACCTGGGTTCAAACCCCTCTTCCCCACCCCCTTCACCCCTGGGTTCAACCCCTCCTCCCCCCCCTTCACCCCCTGGGTTCAGACCCCTCCTCCCTCACCCCTCTCATCCTCCGCCTCCTGGGTGAGCACTTTGAAGTCCAGGAACCAGGTCTCCAGCCAGGCCACCACGAAGGAGGTGATGGGCAGCACGTAGCCAAAGGCATTCTGGGAGAGGAGCTGCGGTGGGAGGACGGCAGCGTGTCAGAAAGGGTAGGGAAAGAGGGAGGAGGGAGGGGGAGGGATGTGTGCGCAAACGGGCAAGTGTGAGCAGTAAAAGGAAGTCTAGAGGCGATGACAAACTATTCCCCTTCCCCCATTTGGAGAAAAACATTTCAGCTCATGGACTGTGAGAGAATCCTCATCACTGGGAGGAGGGTATAAGCATGGCACACTACATTTCCAAAAGTACGTGGACACCCCTTTTATTTAGTGGTTTTGGCTATTCAGCAAAATCAAGCACACAGCCACGCAATCTCCATTGACAAATACTGGCAGAGCGGGTCGTACTGAAGAGCTCAGCGACTTTCAACGTGGCACTGCCACAGGATGCCACCTTTTCAACAAGTCAGTTTGTCAAATTTCTACCCTGCTAGAGCGCCCTGAGCAACTGTAAGCGCTGTTATTGTGAAGTGGAAATGTACAGGAGCAGCAGCAGCTCAGCCGCAAAGCGGTAGACCACACAGGATCACAGAACGGGATCGCTGAGCGCTGAAGCGTGTAAATAAAGATAAAAATCATCTGTCCTCGGTTGCAACACTCACTACAGAGTTCCAAACTACCTCTGGAAACAGCATCAGCACAAGAACTGTTTATCAAGAGCGTGATTGGAGTGATGAATCAGCTTTCACTATCTGGCTCCCTGACAGACAAATCTGAGTTTGGTGAAACGCATAGTACCTTTGTTCCAGTGAAGGGAAATCTTAATGCTACAGCATAAATGGTATTCGGGAACAGTGTGGTTTCGTGACAACCGTTTTGGGGAAGGCTCTTTCCTGTTTCAGCATGACAATGCCCTCACGCACAAAGCAATGTCCATAAAGGAAGGGTTCGCGGAGTTTGGTGGAGAAGAACTTGACAGGCCTGCACAGAGCCCTGGCCTCTACCCCATCAAACACATTTAAGATGAATTGGGTAGCAGACTGTGGACCAGGCCTTATGCCCAACATCAGTGCCCAACCTCACCACTTCTCTTGTGGCTGAATGGAAGCGAATCCCCACAGCCATGTTCCAAAATCTACCGTGGAAAGCCTCCCCTTCTTATAGCAGCAAAGGGGGGACCAACTCCATGTTAATGCCTATGGTTTTGTAACAAGATGTTCAACAAGTACATATGGGTGTGATGTTTCGGTGTCCACATACCTTTGGGAATGTAGCGTATGAATGTAGTACTGCACATTTAACACACGCGTGAGTAACCACACATTAGAGTAACCAAACGGGTGAGTAACCGCACACGTGAGTAACCGCACATTTGAGTAACTGCACGCGTGAGTAACTGCATCTGAGAGTAACCGCATATCTGAGCAACCGCACATTTGAGTAACTGCACGCGTGAGTAACCGCACAATTGAGTAACCGCACGCGTGAGTAGCCACAAATTTGAGGAACTGCACGCGTGAGTAACTGCATGCGAGAGTATGGGACTTACTGCATTGCGTGAGTAACTGCACATGTGAGTAACCACACATTTGAGAAACCGCACATTTGAGTAACCGCACACGTGAGTAACTGCATGTGAGAGTATGGGAGTTACTGCATGCCCGAGTAACCTCATGTGCAAAGCACAGATGACTGTGTGTGGCAGTGGAAAACAAAGCAAATGCAAGAATCCTGCAGCAGCTCACTCACGTTGGAGATGATGACTTTTGCGACA
Source organism: Anguilla rostrata (assembly GCF_018555375.3). Classification (NCBI taxonomy): domain Eukaryota; kingdom Metazoa; phylum Chordata; class Actinopteri; order Anguilliformes; family Anguillidae; genus Anguilla; species Anguilla rostrata. Next base: position 36,481,441 of record NC_057934.1, read on the forward strand.
AGGAAGGCACTGGTCACCAGAGTCGTGATCTGGGAGGGAGAGAAAACGGAGAGAAAGCAAAACAGAGAGAGAGAGAGCAAGATGGAGCAGTTAACACCAGTAACCTCCGGGAAAGGCGATAACGGGAGCATGTGATCCCGCGCGCGGGCGAGCGAGCGTGTCCTTACCGCGATGACCCACCAGTGCCTCAGGCGGAAAGCCGCGTAGCCCAGCTGCAGGCACAGGAAGCGGAACGCCGCCAGGAGCTGAGACACAACGCCACTTTCAGTTCATTACACACCCAAACACTTTCAACTCACACTTAAGCGAAAGGTCATTAAATATTCAGTTATTATTGAATTCCACGTTTGTGCTCAATCTAGGCCTTTGAGTGCTTTTTTCAGTTTCTCTAATTTTGCTTTGAACTTAATCCATGAAGCAATTATAATAGCAATAATCTTGTTTCATGATTATTTCTGTTATAATCAATTGTGTCCAAATTGGCAAAGATGGGACAAAACTATTCTGTTTAGTCATGTTTCTTCCCACACTATTGGGTGAAACAGCACAATTTTTCCACTCGTGTCTTTATTCTTACTTGACCTTGATTCTTACTCAGAATATGCACTTACGCAACTCGAGTTCACGTCTCCAAGCACCACATTAAAAATAATGCTTCTCTGAGAGGAGACCACAATTGGTTTCTTTGTTCCCCATTTAACTTTTCCCGACACGGGTTCTCGGCATTCGGGCAGCGAGAGAAACCTCACGAAGGCGCGTCCACTCACGAAGATGTCGAAGAAGGACGACTCGAATTTGTACTGGACCACCTCCTTCTGCAGGTTCTGCCAGATGGAACTGGAGATCTGCAAGGGAGAGAGAGAGGGAACGAGGGAGGATGTGACCCGCCGAAAAGCCGAAAAGAGAGCGACCGCAGCGGACCGGCTCGGCGGAGGAGGGAAGAGGACGTGCGCGAGAAATGGGGGGGGGGGAAGCAGCGGTCGAACCCACTTCCCAGTGGGGACTTCTCTTCTCAAGCCCGCGTTCTTCCTCAAAACGCACAGACCGTAACGAGAAAGAAGCTGGCTGCAGCCCTGCCCATTCCGCTGCGAGGTTCTCAAACGCGACAGAAACGCAGAAATACCCGCAGAACACATGACACATCCATAATAACGAAACGGGCAGTCTACGCGCCTTGGGCACAAGAAGAAAAACCCCCCCCAAAAAAAGCAGTCTTGTGCTCAAACAACAAAGATGACTAACTGCTTAAAGATTTATCACTGAGATTTTCTTTGAAAAACTCCCAACCTGTAAAATTTATCATTTATTATATTGCGCTATACTGCCGAAATCACGGCTTATGAAGGGCGAAAGGGCGGGAAAAGGGACGGCTGAGGAACGGACTAGCGGAGAGAGGGAAGCGATGGAAACCCCACAGACAGGGACCGGGGGAAACCCAAAAAAAAATGGCGGACTGACGTTGAGCTCGATGATCCACAGCAGGGAGATGAAGAGCAGGTCGAAGGTGACGAAGAGGCAGAAGGTGCGGCGCACGTCGGAGATGGCCTTGCGCTCCCCGGGGGCGCAGACAGAGTAGGGCGACGGGAGGGACAGGGAGGCCTGCGAGTAGGAGGCGTTGAGGGAGGCGATGGCCGGGAGGCTCCCCCCGAACTCGGCGTACTCCACCCCGCTCGGCATTCCTACACAAAGAGATGGGGGGGGGGGTTCCACCTGGACCGGGACAGCCCAGGAGAAGCGGAGGGACAGGCAGGGAGACAGAGAAGAGTCCAACGTTAAAACGTTGAATTTAAAAAACAGCAGAAATGCAACTGCCAGTGATCACCGCATGTAGTGAGCCCAAAGAAGAGAGTCTGAATGAGCAGTCTCCTTCAAACATTTGCAATCTCGTTTACAAAGCACTCCAGAACTTCACACCAAGCATTCTGCCACCCAACCTCCCCACCCCCCCTTTACTGGTCAGGAGTTACAATTAAGAGGATCATGATAATCAGCTTAGATCAGGCACAACAGAGATTCAATCATCTTGAAATGAAGTGTGAATCTTCATCTAAAATAAACACACTCAGATATTCCTATCATTGTATATTCAAATTATTAACATTCAGATATAAGCTCATCAGATAATAAAAGAGCAGTGGGGGGTAGAGTCTCCAGTAAACAACTCCGTGGATTAGCACAACTCAACAACCTTGAGAACGCTATTTCGGACAAAAGTAAAGCAAACATGGCAGGTATGAGGAAATTACTACGTGGAAGATTACATTACATTACATTACATTCATTTGGCAGACGCTTTTATCCAAAGCGACGTACAAAAAGTGCCTTTCATGGTCATAGACAACTGCTAAACACAGGTTCAGTAAGGTACAATACTTATTTTGTACAGCTATTTCTAGCCAAGAACACAGTTCACACAGTGAACACTATTCTGACCTAACCTCTGCAAAGCCAACTAGGCAGAAGAATAAGCTACAGTATTAGGACAAATTGTACTGTGCCAACTCAAATTACGGCGGCCTGTGTCCACTTCATCTCTTAAAATGATATTTACTTTACATTCAATCCAAATTAACACGGAAAGCCAGCGCCGACACTGATCCATCAAGCGATAGCACGCACCAGCGAATAACCAATGCTTACCTACAACAGCCTGCATTCCAGCACTCGAGTTTACCATCAAACTGAGCCCACGGTATTGACCACACATTCAAGCGAACAACACAATTTGTTCAATCGGCAAATGCGGGACTAATTGCCCGAATGTAGTCTAGTATTGCTAACGCCAGTCTTCCTTACTTATACTTTAGTTAGCTAGCGACCGACCTTATAACTTAATTAACTGCGGACCTTAGCCAACGATTTGTGAGCGGGGATGGTTTAGATTTTGTTTAAAACATTAGATATCCGTATAATGCAAAAACGTATAATGCCATGGGTAAGTTAAGTAGTTAGCAAGTTAGCCATCAGTCTTGCAACACTAAATGCAACGGGGATCCACGCTATTTTAACAAAACGGCGCATAGCTAACGACAGCAGCTAACGTTGTTCACTGCCTAATTTACACAGCTCTACTATTATTAGCCAGGTTTACACTCACTGTAGTAGTTGTGTGAGTGCCTTGGCCAGCTAGCTGTTGACAAGTCGGTGACTCCCAGCGGTCAAGTTTTACTCAGCTCAAAAAACACATCTGACAACTTTTCGAGACTGCTGGCTGGCTAATTTCTCAAACAAAATCGACCGAGCCGCCGTAACATGCGTTATTAGCTGGAAAAGAGCGTCGTGTGTTGTTATTTCGACATTATATTTCTACAAAATATTTCGAAACTCACCTGATCACCGCATCACAATCACAGCTACTTCCGGGAACAAAACAGGAAACTAATGACGCTTTCGTCGAGACCGCTGATTGGTTGACATTATTAATCACAAACATGTGTTGCTTTTCTCAATGTATTCAACTTAGGCAGACATGGTTCGCTTAAATGTGTCAGATGTGGTGTCTTGATCAATCAGAGGACATGAGATACCGTCAGACAGTGAGCGATCTGGGAGGTGGAACAATTCATGCATACAATAAAAAAATTAGGGGTGCCGGACAGTGGGCAGACGAATCAGTGTATCGGCATTTCTGGCTCAAATGTTAGTTTCTAGCTAAATAGAACACATATCCAAACAGACAGATATATGACAAATGTAAAATTTAAAAACTGTTCTTTTGTTCATCCAGTAGAAATAGTCTCTGTAGCAAAACGAAGACGATAGTTAATGTTGATTGATAACGGAACTGTTCTGAAACATCGGTTTCAAAACGAAATACTTCACCTTCCAGTATCCCAAGCGAAATCTCCCCCAGTAGCTCTATTTTATGCTTCAGTACGCCCTCGTGCGGCAGAAATCCGAATACTCTAAAACGTAATTCTCGGCAGATGCGCATGACTTTCATTCCTGCTCACATGCACCATTTGGCTCAAGTATAAAAATAGACCTCCAGATCTATCATCACTACTTAGAATTTCTGTTTCTAAAAATGTACCTCCTGTTCCAGGGGAATGGTATTTACCATGCTAAATTAAAGACGGACAAACAACAAAAACGCTGAATTTAATCCTGAAGAAAGAGCTATCATTTGTTACGATAGCTCTCACGTCATGCCCCCAATACATACACATGCACATGCACGCGCTCTCACGCACAGGCGCGCACAATTACACGATTACAGCCCAACAGGATTACAAATAAAGAGCGTAAACCAGGTGTTATAGTTGCTCAGATTTAATGAACTACACCTTGACACCTTAAGAAAAGAAACCCAAAAAAGCAAAGGGAAAAAAAAGAAAATGAGTTAAAAGTTGCGAGTTTCTGGGGCAGAGTTGGCCTACTGAACCTCCAGTGAGCGATAGATTGACTGTGTGAGAGTGCCACGGGCAGTGGGCCTGTGTTATCTGCTCTTCAATCAAATAATTCACCCGGTTGCTCTTCAAAAGTAATTTGTCTTGGGTTATAGTTAATCCAGAGGGAATATAGCTGTTTTTTCCCCATCATTTTTGGCACCCTGGTATGCTAAAAAAAATAAAATGCATGTCAGTATTTTAATCGTTTTAAAATCAAATCTTGCAAGCTATGGCTGCTAACATATCTGGAGCTCTAAAAGTCTCTGGATCTGGTGACAAAATGGCAGAGTTGGCCTCACTTCCCCAGGGGATGTGTCAGCATGGAGAAAACAGTCATCAACGCCCCACCCTCGTCTGTGCAGTGCAAACACACACCAGGGCTTTCAGCATAGTGTTTCAGTGTTATTTGTGATGCATGCTGCTTTGTACTAGTGCTAATGGTAACTTTTCAATATACAGTTTAACAAGTAATCCACCTCACTGTTTGTTGGTGATTGACTTTCTGAAGTCAGTTTCATTAATGTCAATGTGTGTAACTGACTGATTGGTGATGTTTATTTATGTACTGCTGGGTGTTACATATACAATTCCACAGCTTCATAGGAGTTTTAATATTCAGTTTATTACATGTCAATATAACTGTAATCAATGACAGTAATCACTACAGCATATTGAGCATGGTTATAGCAAACTGCAATTCTGACTGTAACAATTCCTATATTTATAACATTCAGTAACTGACCTTAGGTCTGGTATGGTATCCTGATAATGGTACAAAACAGACCTTCTTAAAATGTACAGTCTCTAACCTGAACACATTTCTCAGAAGGAAACCCTGAAACAAAGCTAGATGTATTACCAATAACAGTAAAAACTTTAGGACTCGATTTAATATTCATCTATTATTTAATAACATCCATAAGAAAAATAGACCCACCCCACCATTCCAGGGCTGATGCCCTACCTCCGCTTTGCCTGTATTCTGTACCATCAGCAGAATACAGGCAAAGAGAGTACAGAGAGCGTACTTATCTCTCTCTCAGTCCTGTGGTCACTGCTAAAACCCCAAGTATTTCACTCTATTGGATTACTGGCTTAGTTGTTTTTTTTAATCTTATCAAGATCTTGTAAAAGAGATGATTGGAGGGGTAAAAAGCATGCTTGTATTTATTCTCTGGATTTATAAAGCTCTGGTAGGGGTCTTTAGTGTGTCGAACAGTTCAATATTGGGGAGAGGAAAGAAGGAAGCTAAAGCTAAGATGGCTTATATCACTTCCAGTTGCTCCATACCTTTGTTGCAGCCAGAATTTGGTAAAGGTAAACTAGAACCGACTCCAACTCGGTCAAAGACGAGAGGGAGCGCATCTAATTAAAGCCAGAATAATGAGTGCGAGGACCCCATTAGAGACACCAAAGGGGGGGGGGAGAAGGAGCTGGCCCCCCCTGCGGCTGTTCCAGATGCCTCTACCATCCTGTTCCTGTGATCTGACTGTCAGGAAACACACACACACACACACATGCACACGCACACACACACACACACACACACACACACACAAACACTGGGTCCCACCATGCAGGGCGTATACATAGAGCGACTCCGTCTAAATCTTTCATGCGGATGCTGGGTCAGCATTGCAATGTGAAATGTCTGTCATTCTTACTATTATCTAATCCACCTGAGGTCTCCAGCACAGTTCTGGGTAGCAACCACTCAATGACACAATCTAGAGCATAGAACAAGTAATCTGGGACATTCACACAATCCAGGTCATTGTATCATTACAGCTGACACAGAGCTATAGACTGATCAGTGGACTACCTAATCACTGAAAGCAATAGATAAGAATGTTTTAGTGGAGCAAATGTCAGCCTTAAATTCCATAGTATGAAAAGTGAATGTTGAAATAACAAGACATAGTAAATATTCTTTTATATGACAAATAACAAATATAGTGTCTTTAATTAATCATACTCACACAACCTATATTTGAAATAATTGAACCTTAAGTGAAATGTGATGAAGAAGAGGGGTCATTCTGAAATGAAATTTTAATGTGGGGTTATGGTTTTGGGTGTGACATCATTAAAGCCTACATCTTAACCACAAACGCAAAACAACTAATTGCTATACATTGGATGTGTGTGTGTGTGTTTGTGTGTCTGCATGTGTGTGTTTGCGTGTGTGTGTGTGTGTGTATGCGTGCGGATATGTGTCTGTGCGGGCTTGTTTGTGTGCATAAAATTGTTTTTAAAAAAATAATATGTAATGTGTAAAAAATGTTAATTGTTAGTGTCCCATCTGCTAATGGACTATCTGTTACAAAGGGTCACTTGTCTGAATAAATGAAGAGGCATTCAATAATGGAATGAGAGAAAGTAATCGTGTTTCAGTGAAAAGTAAATATGACCCTCCACCTGACTTCAGGAGCACATTCTTCAAGCTCATAAGCTCCAAACTGACAGTAGGCAAACCGTTCTATGTGAAGTATACTGTTACTTACTAGAGCCTTCTACACCTGCTCATATGGGTATGCTGAACACACACTGACATTCATTCTCTCTCACTTTTTCTCTGTCTCCTCTCTCTCTCTCTCTCTCTCTCTCATACACACACACACACACACATTCGCACACACGCTGACACAAAGCTCACACACAAATGCTCTGTTCTGTTCCCTCTGTGCTACTGAGCTTACGATTCTCTCATACTTCATTTTTTTTCTCAGCTCCATTTTCTACATAAGACACATCTCCCCCTCTCCTGCTCCTATCACGCTCCCTCTGTCAATCACTCCCATCTGCTCCTCCCCTCTCCTTCGTCGTCATCGTCATCATCATCATCCTCGTCATCGTCTTCGTCGTCCTCATCCCTCTCCGTGTCTCTTTGATTGCGCTGGAAGGCGGGTCTTCCGAGGCCGGCGGCCTCTGACCTCGGCAGCCGCTCCGTTTGGCTGTCCACGGTGCCCACCTCCGCCTGAGAATCTGGGGAAGCAGGAAGTGACATCAGAGGAGTGGATCACACTGCCACAATACCTACGGAGTCTATGGAAGAAAATAAGGCTAAAAAATATTTTAATTTAAGATTAACGAATTTGAATTTCATAAGCGTGAAATCGAGACATTTGAATTGATTTATGTAGAATATCATAGTTTTGAAGTCAAATGTATTAATTAATTCAAATCTTTTTGAACCTTATTTTGTTCCATAAGAGTCAGCGCCTCAGTCAGTCTGCATGTGAGATTCTCATGCAAATGGGATTGTCGCATTGGTCGGTTTAATGCGGGTATCAGTGACGATGTCAAACAGCAACGGTGCATGCAAGTCGATTTTAGTGCCTGTGATTTACAGCCTATGTACTACTGTCAGTTAGTCAACATTAATATTAGCATCAGGCAGTCAGTGCCAGTGGCACAGAGTCAGAGTTAGCATTGGTCAGCGTTGGCGTCAGCGAGACAGAGCCAGAGTCAGTGAGCCAGGGGGGTACCCTGGTCCCAGAGTTCCCCTCTCACCAGCACTGGAGGAAGAGCTCTCCTCGCTCTCCTCACTGTCCTCACTCTCCTCACTGTCCTCTCCAGAGGAGGGGCACTCCTCGCTCTCCACCCCCTCGGGGCGGTCCTCCACAGTGGGGCAGGCGCCGAGGGTCTGCATGTGAGCCTGAGCCATCCGCTGCACGGCTGGACCCGCGCACAGACCGACGGAGGGACGGACGCACAGACGCGCAGACACACAGACACACAGACACACAGAGGGATAAAGGGATAGGTTGTGTTTCAGAACAAATGTACTATTTCCAAGCTTCGGCATGGGCATCACTCTGCGTTACTCGACTTGTGCAATCAGACAGAAGGAAAGTCATTTTAAAGGAACAAATGACAGACACAGACACAGACAGACAGACAGACAGGCCAACCAGCAGACACAGTCCAGTGGGACCATTGTCTAAATTTGTTCATACAGCCTCCGTGTCTGCTCATTTGCACGTGAGATTGTGTGCATGAGAGGTGTGACTGTGTGAGAGATGGAGATGTGTTCATTCATGTCTGTGTGTTTGCGTGATTTATGAGAGAATGGTGACTGTCTGTCTGATTGTGAGTGTGGGCGTTTGTGTGTCTGAGAGAGACAGAGACAGAGAGAAAGTGTGTGTTTGTGTGTGTGTGTGAGAGAGAAAGAAAGAAAGTATGTGGGTTTGTGGGTGTGCTTGTGATTGTGTGTGTGTGCATGTGTGTATGTGTGTGTGTGTGTGCTTGTGCATGCAAGTGTGTGCGCACATGTGTTTGTGTGTGTGTGTGTGTATGTCCGTGTGTGTGTGTATGTGAGTGAGTGCACGTGTGTTTGTGTGTGTCCGTGTGTGTGATTGTGTGTGTGTGTGTGTGTATGCATGTGTTTGCATGTGTGTGTGTGTGTTCATGTGTGTGTGTGTGTTCATGTGTGTGTGTGAGATTGTGTGTTTGTGTGGATCCAGCTGTGTGCACTGTGCTGTAATCCTGGATGATCCAGAGTAGCTCAGACTCACACTCGCTGCACAGCTGTCCCCATCCCTAATCCCATCACGTACACACATGCACGCGCGTGCGCACTAGCCCAAACAGGCCGAGCTGATACACTGACTAAGTAATACGCCTGCACTATGAATCACACAGAGTCATGCCAGCAAAGCTGAAAAGATAACATGGAATGCAACAGACCGACACAGAGGCAGCCTCATACAGCAAATTTATGTTTGGGAAAAGTAGAAGTGTAGTATTGTACAGGTAGTCACAGGACAATACATCTTAAGTCTAGTTCACAAAAAATGTTACAGTGCATTAATAAAACTCAGCATACAAACTTGGACAAACACAGTCATGAGGAATAGAGTAAGAGAGAGTGAAGAACAGAGGTGACTGAAACTATGTGATAATGCTTGATAAGTCTGCATGCACAAAAGTGTTTTTAGAAATAATATATACAGCCACAAACAGTCACACTGGCTTATAAACAGTGAAGCTGTCTTCATATAAAGAGTTGCACCATAAATATGAATAGAAGTGGGAGAACTTTATTGAGTTCTGTGGTAAGTGAACACCAACCATGGTTCAGTAAACACAACATGCATAAAGCAGCTTTGACTGATAAGAAGGGGCCTCCATTTGAATTCCTGACTATGTACACTGTTCAGAAATATTAGACTCCTTGAGCAAGTCTTTAGTTTTCCATCATAAATAGGGCCACCAGTTTGTCTCCCCTTGTTTTCTTGCATTGCACTTCAGTCCTCCGCCAGCTAGAGGTCGCAATAGCCTCTTCGTCAAGCCACTTCTCAAACAATCACCCCAGTTGCGCCACCTCAACAATTTGAGTTGATTAAGTAATTTCCACTAATTAAGAACAGATAATGATTGACAGAGATGTTTATAAGAAACAATTGCGTGCTAAATTCAGTTTGATTACTACTGTGGACATGCTGCAGTATTTTAATGTTGTACAGGGACATGATTTCTGTGGGAAATGCCCACATAAAAACTGAGAGTTATAATACATTTAACTTGTGCAAAAAAGTTCAATAAAAAAATGAATTCATGATTCAACTAATTAACTGATCACAGTCTTCAATCAAAACCTTCAGTGGAAACAGGTATCTTAGTGCTGGGCCAAAACAAAAACCAGCACCCCACTGGTCTGTTTTGGATAAGATTGGACACTCCTACTTTATATGGATGCATTTTTCTTTTTACTACAGTAATACTCAATCCTGGTCCTGGAGAGCCAAGAGTCCTGAATTCAGTTTTTTGTTTTGTCCTTGAGATCAGCGAGCAACTGTTAATTGCACCATCGACTGCCTTAACTGATAAACTGCTGTGCTGCTCAAATGCTGAGTAACAACGGAAGCCAGCAGACCCTGCAGCTCTCCAGGACCAGGAGTGAGGACCACTAGCCCAAAGAAACGCTTTCCATAGCATCTAAACCAGTGGTGTCAAACTCGTTGCCATGGAGGGCCGTGCGTATGCAGGTTTTCATTCCAACCAATTAATGCTGCCTTAATTGAGTCCAATTACTCATTCAGCCATATGCGTTTAACTGCATTGAAGCACAGAATATAAGAAAATTTTTATTTAGACAATGCGGGTCACCATAGACGTCGGGTCACCATTGTGCACAAACCTGCATCCCTAATTCAGCAAATAATTTAACTAATTATATAATCAAGATCTGAGTCTGGAATGAAAACCTGCATACACACGGCCCTCCATGGCACGAGTTTGACACCACTGATCTAAACTTTCATCCACGTTCACTCTCCTTCCTGATTCTCCCCATATTAGACCAACTAATTGTTTATAAATGTCTCAATTAGAAACTCAATTGTTTAAATAATCACTTAACTGTGCTGTTGGAGTGCATATGGGGACACTTTGAGGACAGAGACAGCGTGTCATACACACATCCAGTAAATAAGGTGCTGGGTTGAGAAGAGTAAATGAAAGGAAGGAAGCCTGCACACTGAACTGCTCCATACACACCTTTATATAATTTATATTATATAATATAGTTGTACACATTATGTTTTCTCCCACTAAGACATGTGATGCACATCATATTTCACATTTGAAATGTATATTATGTACATATATTTTTATATATATGGCCTTTTTAATTTGATATTTTCCTGTTCCGTCTTTCCTGCATTAGCAGTGCAAGTATTGAAGTCTTCGCCTTGGCTTACGAGGATCAGTTCATCAGGTGGTTTGACCCCTTAAAATTAACCATTGAAGTGCAAGTTTAAATCGCTGCAGGTCACATGGTGGAGACAAACTGGTGGCCCTAATCATAATGAGGACATGGGCTTAGAGCAATGCACAGATTGTGTATGATATGATTACATTATTTAGTGTAGCAGTGACCATTACCAGAACATACAAGGAACTGGCACCACATCAGATTTTTTGGCTGGATCAGATTTAGCAATTTGTTGTGTTTACTTTTGCATAAAGATAGCAATGCATTTCCAAACCCATGGACTGCTTTAGAATCAAAAGTCTGTTTCATAACCGTGCTCCTGAACAAAATTAGGTGAGATTTCACACCTTTGCTGTTAACTTCAGAATCCAGGCACTGATTCTTATACTGTGAATTACTAGCAGGTTCTAGGTGTGGGCTGCATGAATGACACTATGGACCACATCTTGGTGCAAGAACAGGGTACATTATTGCCATGGTGAGCAGTGTTCCAGCCAACTAGACCGATGCCAAACTTCCTCAAAGTTCCCACACAGGCGTTTAAAAAAAAAAAAACCCAAACCAGTTCCTTAACTGTGAGAATTAAAAGAGTACTGCAGCTTCTCTGCACTGGGTTTCTCTCCTTCCATTAACAAAATGGCCTCCTAATCAATCTCTAATTCAGTGGTAATCAACCCTGTTCCTGGAGATCTACCATCCTTTTAGTTTTCATTTCAGCCCTAATTTGGAACACCTGACTCTACTAATTAGCAGCTGAACAAAATCTGTAGCCATTGAATGGGGTGTACTTTGTTAGGGTGGGACCTACAGGATGGTAGATCTCCAGGAACAGGTTTGGTTACTACTGCCCATAATAAAGGAATGGCAAAACACTTTCCCACAACGAAATAAACAAAACAGTCTAGCCAATGAATTTAAAGAACAAAACCACAGCCTACGAACTAGCGGCTGGTCTACACAGCAGCTCATCATCATGATGGCTGGTCCCAAATAATTTTCTTAATAAAGAGAATTTTGGCTGCTCTGGGGAGATGGCTCCCTCTGTTGGTAAAATGGAGAAGGGTCACCACACTTGTGACAGCACCTTTTGGCTGTCCAGGCTGGTGCTACAAACATGTACACATGAATTGCTGGATATTTGGGGATTCAGGCTTGGTCGTGCCTAATTTTTTTCACATTTCCTGTTTCTATAGAGGCTCTTTGTCACAGTCTCTCTCTAAAAAGCACAAATAAAATGAACTAAATTTAACGAAACTGAACATAATATAAAACAGACTGAGTCCAATAGAGAGACAGAACACCAAAAGCACGGTGGAACACAATGTGATAAAAACAAGCACTTGAAAGACACACACCCATACACAAACACATATTCATTAATTTGTGCCATCTTTTTGGCATGCGAGATCATTACCTTTCATTTCAACATCTGGTCTTATCCAGAACAACCCACGCATTTTTAATACACCATCCGTACAGCTTGATATTTTTTTACTGAAACAGTTCAGCTACCTTCAACTGCATTGGTGTTACAAGCCTGCTCCCCTAACCATTATGCTACATAATATCCCCATACTTTAAAACCAACGCTCGATCACGTTCATACTTAAACCTTACAACAACCTTGGCATAAGTTAGGTCAGAATTACGTTCACTGCGTGAACTGAACTGTGTTCTTGGCTATAAATAGCTGTACAAAATGAGTATTGTACCTTACCGAACCTGTGTTTTGTAGTTGTCCAATGACCATGATATACACTTTTGTACGTCGCTTTGGATAAAAGCGTCTGCTAAATAAATGTAATGTAATGTAACCTAACCATAAATGATTGATTTGCTTCGGTGCTCTACCGAACGGGTTTTGGCCAAACGTAACGTTCACATTCCCTCAAAGCCTATTTTTGAAGCTTGCGGGGCTCCAAATGTTCCCAGTTCTAATTTGAGCCTCGCATCGAAATATTCTTGCATAATTTCTGTATAGTCTCTTTCGCATAGTTTCAAGTGACTCACACACGGCCAGCGCAGCTCTCATAAGCACACCTACCTTTCAGCGATGGAGGCTGGTATACGCTTGGGTTGACACGCTTCGGCTTGAGGATTCCATTCTCCCCCACAACCCACTGAAACCACCAAGAAAAGACCAGAAAACAATAAAATGAAGCATCTAATTACGCTAGTGTACCATGATTTTACAAAAACAACAAAAAAACCAAAAGCATTAGCATAAATTAAATTCGCTTTGAGTTACATTTGATAACACGATACCTTAGGGTCATTTTACTACATATCATACTGTTTTTTTTAACACTTTATAGAACAGTTATTTTGGAATGTTTTAAAAAAAAATTCTAAATCAGTGTTCTAGAACTCCATTGCTTTCATTGAACTGTAGTGATTGCTACATCAGCATGAGAATGTTCAGCTAATCTCATTTTTGTGACCCTACACCTTAAAGCGGGGGTGGGCAATTTCGGTCCTGGAGGGCCAGTGTGTATGCAGGTTTTCGTTCCCACCAATTATCTCGGCTAAATGAGCCAACTGGCCGTATGCACCGACACTGGTTCACTCTGAGATTAGATCACAGCAAAATGTTTCATATGGGGACACAAGAACAGTCTTTGGCTGTCACTCATGCACTTATCAAATGTAGCTAAAATGCCAGATGGCGTAAATGTTTGGGCTGATTATGTAATTAAGGCCAGAATTTGGCATGAAAATGAGAAACAGATTCTTCCCTCATTGCCCTCCTCTGAAGGGTTAAACAGTTAAGGATTCAGCTGCATTTACTCCTCCTAGCCTGCGAGGGCGCTGTCTGACCTGGTGAGTAGCAGTCTCCTCCTCAGGGGATGGATTTTCTGACACTCTGAAGAGTGTGGCAGGAGTGGGCCTCCGACGACGAATCTAGAGATACACCAAAGGAGCCAGTGTCAGTAAGCATGAAATATTCCCCCAATTTAGATTGCCCAATCACATTCGCCAGCCACAATCCCCACACCCCCCGCTATAATTAGTCAAGCACTTCTTGGTTAAATATTCTGTAAACTATGGAGGCGGAGCTATTGTGTACAGGCCTGTACCATGATGGCCATTGGGGGAAGGGGGTCACAGTTCACTTAAATGCAGTTTCAGGCATGGTTTTATTTCTTTAGGACGGGTAATGGTTCAGTCTAGGGATTAATAAAAATCCGCCCATACACTGGCACTGTGCTGTAACAGGATCAGCCACCCGGCTGCCCCCACATCGATATTTAGGATCCACACAAATATAAAACTGACATTCATTTCTGGGAAATCTGGAGGGTCTCTCAAAATGATGCATGACTACCATAACTGTTGGTATGGTATGGAAATTTGTGTACATCGAGTATAGATGTTCTGTATGTGCATGCATTGCAAGGAACCAAAGCTTATGTGTCTCCTGCTTCTGTGTCTCCCAACAATTATGGTCACCCGCAAAGAGAGCAGAAATAGAAGTAATCTAGCCTCTGGACATATCTGGGTCAGCCGAGCCCCTACCTCTCGCTCCCTGTCCCTCAAACACAATGCCCCAGTACGGACAGCAGGTAGCCGGGACGCACTGTCCCATCTCTCACTGAGCACCGGGAACGAGAGAATGAGTCTTCACACGTCACTGCATCACATTATCACTAAACGTGTACCAGTCACTGCTGCGGAGAGAAAATGGCGATCTTTGGATTAAAAATTAAAGAAAACCTGTGACGGACAGCTCTGCGAAGCCCCGCCCATCGGCCCAAGCCCGCGGCTCGTAGAACTTCACACTTCCATCGCTAGCCGCGCTCTCGCGGGCAGGAAGTGATAATGCTATTTTCACAGACCCGCCAGGATCCTGCCGTCTGCATTGACGGCGCTCTGCGGTCCCAACACCAGAGACTCGCGTTCCATCTGTTACCCGCTTACTCTAAAAATCTCTGCGCTAACTGGCCAAATTAAGACACATCATCCGAAACAGCAGGAACCTGCCCTGTTCCACCTTACCTTCTCAGTGCAGCAATCATCTAGCAAAGCAATGTGTGTGTGTGTGTGTGTGTGTGTCCGGCAGGGCCCTCAGATCAACTAAACTAAAGACAATGTGCAAGCTTTGTCCTCCGATGTGACCAGCAGACCTGGGTCAAATACGTTTTTGGTTTTGATTTAAATACTTTTCTACGCTCTACTGATCTTGTCTGGCGTATTGGAGCCAATGAAATACTCTCAAAAAGTGCAAACCCCGCCTTCTGGTCATATTAGCAGGCTCAATTACACCAGGCAAGATCAATAGAGCATGGAAAAGTATTTGAATCCAAAACAAATGCAATTTGACCCAGGTCTGGTGACCGGGGTTTGACGTCAGAGAAAGACAAGGCGCTGGTAGCTACGCTCCTCGGGGTCAGGCCCCGGCAGCCAGCCGCGGCTCCAGACTGCGTCAGACTCGCACGTGCCGCCCCGACGCGAGCGTCTCGGGCCGCCGGGCGAAGAGCCGTCTCAGAGACCGCTGGCACCCGACGCCGCCGCCGCTCGCTCTTCTAATCAAGGCGGGCACTCCTCGCGCTGGCAGCGAGCGCGGCGTTGGCACGGCAACCCCCCCACCGCCCCCCCAGTCGCAGAACACGGCGCGACGTGCCAGCGACGATCGCGGCGTTTCAGCACGCCAATTAAACGCGACGCCCAGCGAATCGCAATCGCGCCGCTGCTGCCCGCCTCTCTCCCTGTCTGCCGAAATCCCTTCTGTCCCCCCTCTCTCTCTCTCTCTTTCTCTCTCTCTCTCCTCCAGCCCCGTTTTTATTCCGTTCGGTCTCCCTTTTCCATCCCTGTCTTTCACAGTCTCCGCCCTCTTCCCGCTGTCTTCCCCCCCCCCGTCCCCGCCCCCCTTTGCGGCGGGAAGTTCCCCCGCCGTGATCTCGTCACGGCGCACAGCTGACAATACCCCCCCCGCTCGCCCCGGGTGACATCAGCAGGTCTCCGCCTAACCCCCCCCCCCCCTCTAACGGGACGCTCCCGGTGACACCTCGGCTCCCGGGGAAAACGCCGGGGGTGGGGGATAAAAAAAACCACGGGGTGGCGCGCTCGGAAGAATCCAGGGAAGATTCCGTCCGGTCGGACGGCGTCCCGCCGGAGCTCAGAGGCGTCCCGGGCAGGCCTGTGTGTTGGCGGTGGCTCATCAGGGACGTGAGCTTGACCTCCTGGCGGGTGACTGTTCCTCAAACATGTTCCAATACAGCAGAGAGTATGCAGAGTGCACTGAATGCACACACACACACACACACACACACATATGTGCCTGTCGTATTTCTTTTGTCACGCAACAATCGTCCATGACACAGCCCTCCCTGAATCACAACTCCTGTTTCTCTCCAGTGCGTGATGGGCAGGGAAAGGGGTTTAGTAGGTAGATGACTGCGTCAACGGCTTTAATTGCTTCCACGATCTCCATGTTACCTTCCAGCAGTCATTTCATATATCAAATGCGTATATGAACACGGACGGAATTTTACCTGGAAGCAGGGCAACATAGCTCAGGAGGTAAGACCGATTGTCTGGCAGTCGGAGGGTTGCCGGTTCAAACCCCGCCCTGGGCATGTCGAAGTGTCCTTGAGCACGACACCTAACGGGTACATGTGTTACACCTAACCCCTAACCCCTAACCCCTAACTGCTCTGGCGAATGAGAGGCATCAATTGTAAAGCGCTTTGGATAAAAGCACTATATAAATGCAGTCCGTTTACCGCTTAGGAGCTAAGAGCGCGTGTGGCACCGCGCCCGCACCACACGCAGAGCCACACACGTGACCGCTGTCAGGGCGACGGTGGCCCGTGTCGGCGGCAGAGAGGAAACGGGTGACATAGCGGCCGCCGGTAATTTTCCACGTCCGAATCGCTCCTCCGCCGGTCGCGTAAATCCAGCCGGTAAATTTCTCATTCGCGGGAACACCGGAACACAGATAGCCAGATTACGTTTTTTCCTGTTTCCTTTCTCCGGGCATATCTGCGCGTAATCATGTGACGTCGCGCTGGCGTCTAATCCCCGCGGCTTTCGTCTGCACGGGCATACTTTCGGCACTTTTAAAATCCTCTTTACGAACGATATTTACCAGGCTTATACAGTATCGCTATCGCCACGGGTCAACAGCAATTTAGGTGGTCCGCTCGCATTTCGGTACTCGTTTTGGGAAAGACGAATCTTGACCTGTCAAAATATATCGACCGAAAAAGAAAACTGACAGAAAATGTGCTATTAATTAACCTGCTTTAAAAATTCAATTTTTCAGTTAAATTATCAGTGTGGTTCACTCTTTACCACAGCTGCATTTGCATTTGCTGGGCAGTGTTTTCTCCCCCTAGATTTTAACCTGTAAGCATAACTGTGTGTTATTATGTAAGTATAGCCGTACTCTCTGACCCCGGTTATGAAACTCTGCAGCTCTTTTCCGAGTGGGTATACCCCCCCCGGTGCGTCTGAACGGAAGGGCCAGCAGGTCCCTCTCGATGCCAGCCGTAACTGGGCTGAGAGCAAGCCTTCGGCGTTTCAGCGGCCCCTGCGGGCTCGCCGGAGAGAGAGGGGCGCTAATTGAATCGCTGTGACCGCCGCGACCCTCTCCCTCCCCCCTCAGGACTCCCGAAACGCAGACTGGCACAGGAGACTTAAAAACCCGGCGCGTCTCGGTAATGTCAAGGACGGCCTAAGGACGGCATTCTGCTTTAATAAAACCCCCCCCCCCGCCTCCCCGGTGTCCCCTCAAGAAATGTCTTCCCCCTGGCGCTTCTGCTCGCGAGCTGCGCGGTCTTGTCGTGCTCGAGATGAGCGATTAATGGACGGAGATGCTAACGCAGCGTCCATTCGCCCGGAGTGAGAAGCATTCTTGCTGGAAGGAAGCCTTTGTGCTCACATCGCTGGCATGGAGACAGAGCCCGAGAGTGGCCCTTAAAGCACAACAAAGTCCCCTGATTTACTGTGTGAAATGTACCTGGCCCTTCTTTCTTCTCTTCCCTTTTTTTCCCCCCTCCTCTTTCTTCCTTGGCCCCTTGCTTTCGTTTGCTCTTTCACGTCAGTCCTATTCAATTCACTCCATTACCAGGTGTTAAAGCGATAATGAAAATAAAATAACTACTTAAACGATTGCTCAGAAAATACAAATTAAATTAGATGTTTAAGATTAAAAGGAAATATTGTCTTCAAGGTTTGAGGCGTTTGAGGTATGAACGTGATCTTGTGTCATTTTTACATTGTATTACTTTACATTATGAAACAATCATTTAGCAGATGCTGTTATCCAGAGTGATGTACAGTAGTGGAGAACATACATGTTTCTCCCAGGAATACAAAAATGCAGTTTCATCAAGAAGAGGCCCATTTATAATCACAAGGTGTAATGCTAACCTTACAAACAACAATTTGTACTGTTACAAAATAAAGTGACACTATACAGATGAGCTATCCTTACATAGCTATACCAATAATATCATCAATAGTAGCTCAGCCTGGCAGGCAGCTACAATGTAGTAATGCATTCTTGCTCCTCTCAAAGGAGGTTGAGTAATCTATTCTTTAGGGCAGAAAATTATGAGTACATGTGTTACATTTAAGAATCAAACTCCTCTTTCAGGCAATTTCTACACTTATTTAAAAAAAAAAATCTCAACCACTTGTTGACTGCTCTTTCTTCCCCTCATCTCTCCCACCCTCTCTCACTCACTCTTTCTCCCTCTCTCTTTCTCTCTCTCTCTCTCTCTTTCAGCATCATTCCTCGTGTAGGTTTAACTCGGAAAGTGACGTGTGAGAATTCACGATGCGGAGGGTCTCACACGCGCACAGGTACCCGCGCCGCCGAACGGGGGCACAGAGAGACCTCGGGCTGCGTCTGGAGCGAACGAGCGCGAGCCCGAACCAGAACGAGCACAGACCGATGTGGGCCTCCACACAGGGGACGGGCCCCCGCGGATCCACCGCCCCCAGCCTATAAAAAGAAGCACCAGGACAGCTTAAACTAGATCTGAGGGCCCAGGGGACGCACGGAGGAGAGAGCTTCCGCCCACACTGGAGACAATGAGAGCGCAGATGCCCAGCATTCGTGGGACGCACCTCCTCTGCAACGTTCCAGCACTTTCTGAGCGCGGCCGTCATTGTGCGGCACGGCTCTCGTTTGAAAATAGCGCTGCGAACGTCGGGCGCCGTCGCTACATTTTAATAGAGACCCAAAAGCATACGCTCTTTGGTTTATTCGAGGATGCAGATCGAACGTCGACCCACGCACTCCTGCGAGCGCACGCACCTGTCATTCTTCAGTCTGTTCGCTGTCAGAAAAAAAAACATTATTAAATTACCCTCACTGTCTCTGTCACTCTCGCTCGGAAGCAGGTCAACACGGTGTCTCCAATCCCTCTTCCAATCTGGGTCCCTTCTCTCTCTCTATCTCTCTCTTGCTCACACACACACACACACACACACACACACACAAACGCACACAAGCGCGCACACACACACACTCCCCCTCCTCTCTCTTTCTCCCCGTTCCTCCCTGTCCCTATTTCTTTAGTGTGTAATCTGTATTTTCTCTCTGCCCTCTCTCTCGGACCCCAGTTTATCTGACAGCTCATCTCTTTTTAGAGTGCGCATCTGCAACCATAAACACAGCAAAATCCCATGCTGTCTGTTTCCACCATTACTGCATGACATGCACAACGCTACGTGTACGAGCAAATTGCATGAGCTGCATGATTTGCTATGTGCATCTTCAGGGCGTGGAACTACCTTTCTGAGAAACACAGTGAAGTCACATTTTTGTGCTGGTCCCGTATCACACACCAACGTACTCCCAGTCAAACAGGTACACAATCAGCACATTCATTATACGGACAGTGCACAACAACATATCTCCCACACCATATTCAGTTACATATCATGTCGTCACCCAGTACGCAGGTCAGCTATAATCACCAACCAGACCGCAGTCAGGTATCATGTGACCAGCAAAGCGTCAGACGATACACCTGTGCAATCAGATATGTGAAAGCCCTAAGGTATCTTGTGCTTGTGCACAGTCAGGTATTATACATCTCTACACACGCATGTCCCTAATAATGTACAGAACAATGGCGCTTCTATTCTACAGGATGTGAATCTCATTTACCTGAACAATCTGAACCGTACTGGAGTCCGTCCATCACTCAGATCGAAATTAAAATTCACGTCCTGCAACACTGGCATGGCAACCATACGCGTCGCCCATGCACCGCTGTGATAAAATAAACGACGGGTCACCGTACAACGAGATTTATATTTAGCTATGGTGTCTTTCGCCAACTCGCTTTTATGCTAAAATTCAAATGCAAATGAGCTCATTGAGATGGAGAGTTCCCATTGTGATAAGGAAACAATGATAAAAAAGAGATTAAATTTGAGCACACAAAAGAATTAATGAAAAGTATGGATAACTGATTAAAACGATCAGAAAAAGTGACTGTCGGAAAACACCTCAGTCAAGAGGGATTTAATGACACGCACTGCGACAGAAACAAGAGAGAGAGTTAAGGTAGCAAATGATGATGATGGAATGAATAATATGGATGCGGATGGAATGAGTGGAAGCGCAGTAACCTGATGTGTTCTTCTCTTTCTCTCTGTTACATCACAGCCCACCGCAGAACAAAGAGGCGCACGAATGACCGCCGCATTCGAGTGGGCTTCAGGGTGACCTCTGACCTCTTCCTAAAATGGCTGCCAGATTCTGAGGCTGTGTGGGTGTAGTCACGGTGCAGCTCTGGGCCTAGTCAGGAGAAGGGAACCTCGCAGCTGAGCAGATCCATTGACGCTGCCAGGTAAACTGCACGCGCGTAAACGCCAATCAGTCCTCGTTACTGAATACATTTTATTTTTCATGTTTTTGCTGAAATGTTGTGATCTACTGAGTAGGCTGGTGTTATATTAATTTGGACCACTGTAAATTATGTTGAATGATTAGACAGCTTTCACGTCTGACTCATCGCCGGGTCCAGTTAAACCTCGTGGACTGAAATAAAACAGGATATTTAGTTGCGGTCTGGAGATTTCGTTTACTCTGAAAATGACCTAACAGTGACCTTTCACTTCCGTGACCCCAGTAGAGTGAAAGTAACAAGAAATTGACTGGCTCCTCCTCATCCCCCTGGGTGCCATCGAGCCGCTTGCTTTGCTCATTGGTAGCACTGAGATCTCTTGAGCAGGTTTCTCCTGGATATAACAGTTTATGGTTTATGACACGAAGCTATATTGCCTTATATAATGGTAGTCCGTGACTGACAGGCCCCCCTAGGGGCAGGGTAAAGAGGACCTAATGCTGCCCCCACTCCAGGACAGGACACTGTCTGTCTTCCAGTCTAACCTCACTGAAACACAGATTTAATCTCACTGCTGACGGACAGCAGGAGCTGCCACTCAAACGGATTTTTGTGGCACTTTTTAATCAAGGCTTCGCAAGCCCTTAACCAGAGAACGTGAAGCCCGTCCGTTTGTACCACTTTGCCTCCTTTCCCCTCAAGGTTTCAGGGCAGTCAGTAAACAGCCAGTCAGAGCACTGGGCCGAGGAGGTCGAGAAAAAGCCAGACTGGAGTTTGGCAAGGACAGCTGGCAGATTTATGGGGGGAATTTTTAGGTGGAGCGCATATCTCTCACCCTGCCCGAGAGATCAAAGGCAGAGGTTCGGGAGGGGGGTGGCGGCCGGGCGAGCATATGGCCCTGGTTGGATTGGCGCCGTTTCACGGCACACGCGTTCACTCTGCCCGTCGACCTGCCGGAATGCTGGGGAAACGGTAAACAAGTGTCACCCCCCCGCTCCGCCGGAACCGGACGGATGGACCGTTCATTCGTTAGCGTTAGCGTTAGCGGAGCCTCAAGCGGGCGGTGAAGGCTCTCGGAGCGCGGACGCGGAACCTCCCGGAGAGTGTTTGGGTGTCACGGGGGAACGGGCACAACCTTTGGGTCGCGCAGCAGTTCGGCGCTGCTAAGGGCAGCTACACTCGAGGTTAACCTGCTACCTGGTCCCCACAGAGCAACAGGAGGGGCGACATAGCTCAGGAGGTAAGAGCGGTTGACTGGCAGTCGGAGGGTTGCCGGTTCGATCCCCCGCCCTGAGCAAGACACCTAACCCCTAATTGCTCCCGACGAGCTGATTGGTACCTTGCATGGCAGCCTTTCACCATTGGTGTGTGAGTGTGTGTGTGAATGGGTGAATAAGAGGCATCAATTGTAAAGCGCTTTGGATAAAAGCGCTATATAATTGCAGTCCATTTACCAGAAAGATCTTTTCCACTTGTTCCCTCCTGTTTATAAAATAGGTCAGAGAGCTACCTAAGAGATTCACCTAAGAGATCAAGCTCATCTACTGTAGCTGTCTAATTAGTAGCACTGTCCATTGTGGGAGCTTTATACACTGTGCATGCTGTAAACCTGCAGATACACATATTTTCACATATAGGTGCAAGCAGAAACATGCACATTAGCACCTGCGTAATGTAGAGTGTAAAATGTTATAATATCGACTGATGGAAATGCAAATGATATAAGTCAACATAAGTAAATGTTATGTGATTCTATGTCCACAGCTTGTTAAGTATAGAATGAGCCTTTCGTAGAGGCTGTAGTCTGGAAGGCTTTTTAAATTTCAATATCGGTTCAGGTATTCCAAAAAAACAAGAGGTCACAAGGTAATTGTTTTTGGTGGAACTGTGCTTGAAGGGTGCAGTCCCTGATTGAGTGACAGTTGGTGTCACTCTGTCATCAGGCACACACACTCACTGCACACACTCATACACACACAGCACTGTCCAGATGTCCAGTATCCTTCCCCTACTGAGCCAGAGCCTAATTGAAACCATGCACTTAATCATTGTATACTGGCTGTGGTGCATTTCAAGATGGAGGGTCTATGTGCCTTCTGCCTTGTACCAGTGTACAGTCTGCAGAGGAGGGCTTTCAGCTGAAACAGCTGGGAGCTGAGAGGAGGAGAGGGGCTCCAGTCAGCGCAGTATCCTCCATGAACATGACCTCACAGACGCACAGCAAGACAGATCAAAGAAACCAATTAAAGAGTGAATAAATAACTACATCTTTACATCTCTCTCTCTCTCTCTCTCTCTCTGATTCTCTGTCTCTCTCTCTCTCTCTCACTCATGAAAAACATACTGGTATGGCAAAGTACTGAAAGGAGGGAGACACAGCCCAGTAAACTGCGTTAACATTCTGGCCACTCATCTCTGACAGGTCGAACTCTTACAGAGGGGATGGTAATGAGTATAGCACACCATATCATTGAAGTTCATATTGTTAGGAATTGCTGACTATTTCTTTCTAAAGACACAATCCTAGTTTATTCCCTGCTTACAGCAATCCCCTGCTATAAAGAGGGAATACAGCATTGAGCTTATGTTGGCTTGATGAGAAATGAGTCCAGAAGTGTGCCAGAAGACCAAGAATTGGCTGTAAGATGGTGGAGGAGATGTTCTGGGATTCATCGAGTGTGAGCGGGCTCTCCAAGGTAAAGGAGCAGAGTCAGAGCAACTTTGTTTCCGCGACGTGAATTCCGAATTGAGCACAGCCCCGGGGCGGACGAAACGCTCATTACCGCCAAGGTGCTGAGCGAACGCCTCGGTGCGCAGACTCGCCTTTTCATCGAGAGCTCAGCGTCACCTTCCCGGCACGCCCGGCGTCCCTCCTGAGATTTCCCAGCCGACGGGGGCGTGTGTTTGCAGTCCTACGGACTTGCCGTGTTTACCCACAAACACAGACCGCGCCAAAGGTCGCGTCCCGTCGCACTCCGAAGCGCGGCGGGGCCCAGACGCAGGAGAAGCGCCCCGCGCAGAAAACCGCGCTCCTCTTTCCTGGCTTGGAGTAAACGACGACTTGTTTTGATAACACGGTTTATCAGCACCAGCTGTGGGCATGAAAATTTTTAGTCACGGTCCGGCTAGTGCTGACACAGAACAAACAAGCGCGGTACGTACAAACTCCGGTACCTGCAGTAATACCGCCCGCTTAGCTTCTCATTTCGATGGGACGGATTTGCATAGCTTAGCGGACGCCCCGCCCGCAATGAAGAAAACAGGAAGCAGAGCGGCCGAAAGGGCACAGAAGTCTGCGGCGATTAAATAAGTGATTCCGTAGGGCTGCCCCTGTGTTTGTTTGCTTCTGTGGGCTGAGGGGATTAAACATGGCGACCAGTGGGTGGCTTTCATACGACTCAACTCTGGCAACAGCTGCGGCGGTTGGAGGAATGTGAATGAATACGGCTCCCAGTTCCAGCCTATACAGTCGATGCGCGCAGTAATCGCATTGACGCAAATCAGACAGAAAGCTAACCCTTCCTGAGAGTATGCTAGCAGTGCACTGTTAATACAGTAGCAAAGAAAGAAACAGTGCTTCATTGGTAGTGTAGTTCAGTTCAATAACAGAACTACAATCAAGGGAACTTTTAATGGTCTGACATTGCTATTGTTGCAAACAATGTTCTCAAGTAGGAACACATAAGCTCCCTGGCTATTTTAAGAATGGTGTGCTGCTATCTGGGGCAGCACTGTTGCCGCATGTACACTTTAGGCAGTTACTCCTCTTCCCAACCTTAATCTACTGCGTTTAATGGCGAAAGCAGGGGGGTTTCGTGTGAACGACTCGGTGCGCTCCGATGGGTCGCGATCGATGGCTCGGTGACGTCACCGAGGCCGCTGCGCCAGTCCGAAGGTGACAGGAGGCGGGTCGGATGGCGGACTTTGTCCCGCTGCTGACTGACGTCATCCGGCTTGCATTCCCAGTAGAGGTAAGAGGTCGTCCGAGGCCTGACCTCTCGGGCCTCATGAATAACGCTCCTCAGCTCTCATCTCCGCACGCTCCCCTCCTCGCCCTCCCCGCCAACGTTCTTCCTCCTTCACTCCCCCCACCCCCCATCTGTGCTATCTCTTTTTTCCCAATGCTAAGATGTTTCTTTCCCACTTGGACATTCATTACATAATGAATTACATTCATTACATTACAGGAATTTAGGGAACGATCTAATTACACAGCATTTACATTGCATCCATTCATAAAGCTGGATATGTACTGAAGCAATGCGGGTTAAGTACCTTGTTCAAGAAGGGTACAACAGCAGTGCCTTACCCGGGAATCGAACCTGCAACCTTTTGGTTACAAGACCAGCTTCTCTCCCATTACACTACAGTGCCACCCTACACTACTCTCCTCACAGTGCCTCCGCCCCCCCAATCCCCAATCCCCCCATCCCCCCCTTCGCCCCCTCCATTCCCCAGTCCATGTGAACTGTAATGACGTTAACTTGCTGTACATCGGGTTCACCTTTTCCTCTTTCAGGAAGTCAGCCCGGCACGCACCGCAGCCGCCCGCGTGACCCATCCGCGGCGGCACCCGGCCCTCCAATTAAAACCCACGTGACCCCCGCCCCTCCCTCCCGCCGAGGTCAGCGGACACAACGCGCCACTGTCAGCCCGTTCGGTCGCCTCGCCGCCCGCTTCTCCGCCAGGGACCCCCCTCCGACGCCGTCACAGAGCTCCATTCATGCGCTAACGCGGCTCTCGCCTTCCGCGGCGTCGCGGCTAACCAGCGGGAGGGCGCCTAATAAACAAGCTCAACAACCGGGAACAACCGCCGGGCTAATGAACTGGGATTGGGGAGGCTGGGAGCCTGCTAATGCGAGAAGAGCCAGAGGAAACAGCTGAGTAGCAGTGGCAAGTTATTATACGTCCAGTCCTTACATTATTTTGTACTATATTCTCTTATAAGATAAGATAACACTTTATTAATCCCAGGGAGGTGGGGGGGGGGGGGGGGATTTGGGTGTTATACCCTTAAATTAGGGCAGAGATTACCACAGTAGCATGCAAAACTTACTCACTGACCAATCAGGTTTCAGGGCCATGGCTAAGGTTCCAATAACAGCGCTCTGTCTGTCTGACATCGGAACCTGCAGCCCTCAGACAGTGATCCTACTGCCCAAACAGTGCTACGTCGACTCAGAACTGAGAACACTGAGCAGGAAGACATCTCCCTTTTGATTGGCTGAGCATGCACTGATCTCAGACATTGGAAGCATGGCATAATATATCATGCGCATAATATATCATGAGCAGGCATCTACGGGGTTGGAGCTTTGAGCGAAGGTACGTCTCTCGGGAACCACAACCCAGAATATGATGAGCGCAGCCTGTTGCGCTAACTGCTACGCCACTGCTCTGCCCTGACATCATAAGAAACCAACCAACCAGCCCTTTCCCTCATCCCTCCGTTCTCCCTCAACCCTTCAGCACAGGGACTGGCCTGGATTCACCATTCCAGCATGAACTAAATAAGAGGGATCAGGGTGTCCCTTCAGTCTTTTGAAGCAGACCACCTGATTGGCCGATTAGATTACTGATGAAGAGAACAGTAAGACTAACTCTTAAATCAAGAAGGAAAGATGTTTGTGTGAGAGAGAGAAAGGCAAAAGGGGGGTGAAATTGTTATTCTTAACAATCATTAACTATATCTGGCAGTGGTTTTCTAATAGTTCTACCAGTCATGGTGGAATTTTAGTGGCACTGAGCTGAAATTTAGCACTTGTGTTAACCTTAATTAGTTCCGCTCTCTATGCATATAGATTTGTGTGTCAGCTCAAAATAGTGCCTACAGAACACAGAGTCAATACAAGATTGACCCACTCAGGATCCACCATCTGCAATGTGCATTTACAGGAATACATCAAGTACAGCAAGACACCTTACACAGAGCACATAGACAACATGCATACACACACACACACACACATACCCACTCACACGCGCAAATGCAAATACAAACACACACATGGACATGTGTACACACACTCACAAACAAAAACACACACACACACACACACAGACATGCATACACACTCACAAACACACACACACACACACACACTTCCGGACGTCCTTACTCACCATCTCTACTTGCCGCGGGTCCAGCTGAGTGGGCACGGTGGTCGGGACTGAGAAATGGATCTTTTTCCTCTCCTTTGTCTCGTCCCCGACTTCAGATGATGACAGTGGATCCATGCCTGTGTCTGTCTGCCTGGAATCGGCAGGCTTTACGTTCCCCTGATTGAAATTCCCCCACAAGACAGCGCGCGGATTCCAACTTCCCCACTGCTCCGTGCCCCGGGCTGTGACTTCGTTCACAGAGTTTGAAAACCTGCCTTCCCCTCTTTACCCCTGTAACTCTTTTCTTTTGCTCTTCAGGTGACTGGATTCTTTCTCCCTTCTCCTTTTTATTGCTCTTTCTCTCTCTCTCTCCCGATGACTCTCACACACTGTCTGTGTATGTGCTAAGCCTGTCTACTCTGTTTGCCTCTGTACGAGTGGTATGAGCTTATCTCTCCTCCCTCTCACTCTCTCTCTCCGTTGCTCTCTCTCCTCTCTCTCTCTGCTGTTCTCTCTCCCCCCCTCTCTCTCTCTCACTCTTCCCTCCCCCCCCTCGCTTGTTTGCCCATAACCTGTGCAGCAGGAGGGGAAGAGGGATGTCCTTAGAACAAGAGGAGGGAGGAAGGGAGGGAGGGATGGAGAGGGAGTGAGTGTTCAGACAGGGAGGGAAAGAATGAGGTTGTGTGTGCGCACACGTGTGCATGTGTATGTGCATGTGTGTGTGTGTGTGAGAGGGAGAGTATGTTAAGCTGGAGTTGATTTGCAATCGGAAAAAAAGATAATCTTGTCCCTTCAGCTGAGCCTCTTTTGGCCTCTTTGTGTGAATGAGAGATTTACGCGGTCTGTGTGCATGCGTGTGCGCGAGCATGCTCGTGTGCGTTCGAGAGCGCCGGAGAGAGGGCGAGAGAACGGAATTAGAATAGGTGAATTGGCCATGGGAGCACATAAGTGGGACAGATGAGGTCAACGAGGGAGAGAGACACAAAGGACTCACAACAAACACACAGCTTCATAGAATTTTCCAGACGAACCTCAATGACCTAAATGCACTTGATGAAATAAAAGCTTAGATGGAAGCAACATATTTATTAAATGCGTTATAATAAATTTGTACCAATGGCAAATTCAAAACTAAAGCCAGTGATCACTCCTGTGTTTACCTGGGATAAGTTGGATTTGATCCAGTATAGTGACCCACATGAAATTAGAGCCTGAAATTGTTTTTGCCAAACATGACTGAGATAACAGTGAACAAATATCATGGAATATTACCAGTGCTCTGATTCTGAAACTCTTTGACTAATACTGTATATGAGCTTGACATTGAAACTGTGGTTAATGTCATTGTGTGCTGTATAACTTCGACTTTTTTGAACGTAACATGGGTTTTTGGTGACCTCCAGGGGCAGTGGTTTCCCAGTTTTATGTAGTTTGTTCTTCTTTCACTGAAACATACAGTAAACTGTAGATAACAGATACCGTGTATGCAAAGCCAAAGTAAAAATTAAAGCTTTATTTTAAAAGTTTCATTATATCTGGTTATAGTAATCCATAGTATATTCATATATTACTCCTAAAAAAAAAAGCTACCTACCTTGCATAAACCAAATGCATAGACAGCCAGCCGCATTAGAGTTCTATATACTGTTTAGGAATCAACATTGTCATTCCTCCAAGGATGCATTCGGCACTGGGGGGGCGAGCGACAACAACAACACAAATCTCCCGTTTCTCGGTCAGAGTCGGGGCAGCGCAGAGCACGCGGCCCAGAGCAGGAATCCAACGGGCACGTAAACACAAACAGCTGTCTGCGGCCTCTGCCTTTGTGATGTCACAATCGCACAGCTGTCACACACGGACCCCCCCCCCCCGGGGCCGGTACGTTCCGTTACCTTTATTTACATGCCCGGCTCGCGGCCGCTATCCATCCCGGGTTGTGCGGCTTGCGAGACGGCTTTCTGGTCTCATCCGTTCACACGGCTGGATGTCGACCGAAACATTTTGGGGAGTATTATTCAAGGGTACGGCGGCAGCGCTCCAGACTGAGTCTGACAGTCCCGGTTCCTTGACCGGCGAATTGCAGCCACTTGAGACGCACGTCGCTCCGCGCAAGGGAGGTGAGCCCTGCCGTGCCATACCAGCTGGGGGGCGCCACTTCTTTCCCACGGAGCCACGTGTGCGAAGAGCAAGGTTGTTTTTAAAAAGCAGTGTCGGGGGGAGGTGCTGGCAGTTGTTCAAGCAGTCCCCAATTTTTACAACCGCAGGAACGTCGGGAGCTGGAATCTCGTAACGTATGCGCAGTGTGATGGCACGGCACAGAAACGGTGTTGCCAGGCGCTGAATTCATCTTGGCTTGGGGGCGATGCACCGGCGCGGCTCGCTGCTCTCGCATTTATCACCACCGATCCCCGCCTAAAGGGGGCGCCAGGTCTCGCGTGCGCAGCCACTTTGGACAGGACAGCGGCCGCGTTGACACACCAGAGACTTAGGCACAGAAGAGGGTAACCAAGGAGCCGGCTGGAATGAACCCATCCCCCCCAACCCCCCGCCCACCCGCCCGCCTTCCCCGGACTGGACGCCAAATTCGTGCCAAATCAGGTCTGCAACTAAAGTTTTGAAGACATTCATAAAAATATATTTTACTGCCTCTGAAAGCTCTCCTTAACGGACGGGACACGTGAGACAGACCCAAAAGGAGCTCTTCAGATTGTTTATAGCCGGCACACTGACAGACTCCAGAAGAGTTTTTAACCTTGGCCTGAATCAGTTTGAATATAAACGCAGCACACCAAATTAGGATAATTGGAAATGGCAGGTTTTCATTTTACAGCCAAATCTGTCATTACTTCCCAGCTATTACTGAAGCCATGCCATATTTAGCCATGCCTGCATTTTTTTTAAGTTATGCTGGTATTTTGGAAAGCTCAAGAGTGTGCAGCAATTCATATTGCTTCTTATTACAAAATGGTTAACTTAATTTATTATATAAAACATTTTTCCGCCGCTGGGTGGCTCATCTCGTTAGGGCACTGTTTGAATGCATGGACTGGCCCACGGTCTGGTATCCAATCTTAGGGATATGAGGGGTTCAAGATGGCTGGGCAACCCAGCAAGCCACGTTAGTCTGCTGAACTACCGCAAGTTCATATGTTGACGGTTCGACGCCACAGTTTTCTTCATGCTTTGCTAACTGCGCACACGTTCACCCTGATTAACACACAGCTTTTGCGCTGGATTTGCAGCGCGCTCCCGCAGGGGAAAAAAACAGCCCACATCAGCAGGACGCTTCCGCGTGCGAGGGTAAATAAATCACGGCGAAAGATGCAGATGCGCACAGTTCTGTCCAGGGACGGCATCCCAGAGAATGCCGCACTGGCAATAAAAGCTTTAGAAAAATAAACTGGCTGAACGTAAAAAAACAAAAACAAAAGCGAATGCATGTTAAAGTATGTTAATGTTGGCCTCCTGCTTCCGAGATGCACTGCGAAGGAGTACAGGTGAGAGTCAGCAGTACAGATGCTAACAGGTGGGATTTGGGACCTCAGCGCGTACTTTCTACACTCATTAGAAATGCGCGCGTTGCGCTTCGGTTCCGC
Organism: Anguilla rostrata; assembly: GCF_018555375.3. Taxonomy (NCBI): domain Eukaryota; kingdom Metazoa; phylum Chordata; class Actinopteri; order Anguilliformes; family Anguillidae; genus Anguilla; species Anguilla rostrata. The sequence goes on from NC_057934.1 coordinate 36,512,057, forward strand.
CATTAGCTATGCATAAACATCGTATCCGTGCGACCTTGTGCTGTCATGTTCTGCTGGATTCAGCCAGCTGTCATGTTCTACCGCAAGGTCAGTGTAGATCTTAGAGATTTTCGCACGGAGTCGAAATGCTCAAAACTGCTTTCTGCGAGCCCCTCAGCAAGTGCGATGTCATCTGGTGGGTCCTCATGCCCTTGACAGGCTGGGGTGGAATGGGTGATGGGGGTTGGGTTGGGGGTGGGGCGGTGCTCATGAGGTTAGGTGGGTGACTGGACTGTTTCGTTAATGGAATGTCACCACAGGCACACTAGGGATACTGATGGCTTTCACAGGTCAAAGGATTACTGCCAACAGGAGCAGATATCATCACAGTCATTATGGCTATTATCATTATGCTCCTCGGCCTAAAATATGTCAGACCTGCGGAGGCACAGCTGAGGGGATTATCCTATATGCCAAAGAGAGAGCCAGAGAGAGAGAGAGAGGGAGAGGTGGGGGGTGACCAACTGAAGCTCATTGAATAAAGCAACATTGAAATCAATGAGACTCTGAACCAAATCACAAATCAAAACTACTGGAAAATATATTTAAAACAATAGATCTTCATTTGAAAAAGAAAAAAAAATACAAAAATGAACTAATATACATAATGTTTGCATATGTATGTTTAGATGCACAGTATATGTGTATACACATGGGTATATATAATATTTTATCAACTTTTTTATTTATTATTTTTTTATTCTTTGGCAACACAATGTTATTTGTTACGCCAGTAGCTTGATTTGTTTTGAATTGAACAGAAATGAACTGAACTGAGAGGGGGGTAGTGGAGGTTGGAAGGACAGCAGGATTCAGTAAAGAGGAATAAGAGGGGAGGGTAAGTCTGTGCAAGCAGTGACATGCAGGACACATTGCAGGAAGTCAGAGAGAAAGCTGATTTTTTTTGTGGGGAAACAAATAGATGGATGAATAGTAAAGGATAAAAGATTAAATGCATAAATTGCTCACCAGGTTACCACTAAGTCTCCTTGTCGTTCTTTATATCAGTCAGGTTATAGGACACCCGACCTTGATTGAGTTCACACATATACACACACATCCCTGCCATCTCTGTTGCCTGTTAAACCAGAGCTTAGTGAAGTATCAACCTTGCGTAGATTATTTATTAACGTCCGAGTGGTTCAACCACGCAAAATCGCTTTGATTGGTTAAAATTAGTGAAATTTAATCCCAAATGGAAGCAGACTATAAGGAGATTTGAAGGCAATATTTGTCGTAATTAACATTTCATTTTTTTTTGTCAAGTTCTGTAGTGCACAGACACTGTCCCTGTATTGTGCATTCATTCTCTTGCAACGCTTGACAGGTATATTTTCCCAGACTGCAAGTAATTTCTGGTTGGTAAAATTGTGAGTGGATATCTCCCAAGGGAATTACTCTTTTTGATCCTGAACATGAGCCAGCTGCTGAAAGACATTGTAATTCTGTTCACTCACACTTCAAGAACAGCTTATCTTTGTCTTGGTCGCCCCCTAGTGTTCATCCAGGTGTTTTCAGTCCATTTTGTGATGGTTCACTTTCTGGGTTTTTTCATTTATAGTTTCAGTTTTAGTGTTTGTTTTCGATTGGCCAGGTTTTATGCGCGATGAAGAATAATTTGGATGCGGGGCATTGCAGGTATGGGGCATTCATGGTCATGAAAATTTATATGTGAATTCAGTTAAATTAAAGCAAATATTTGTTTTCATATTTAAACATCGATCAGACAAATAAATAAATAAATAAATAAATATTACCTTAAATAAAGAAATTAAAATTTAAAAATAATTTTAAAAGCTGAAATTCTATTAGTGATTTCCCAATGGTGAATCAGTGCAATTACTACATGAGAGATGAGGAACATTCCACTTGAGGAGCAGCAATGTTGACAATTAAACCTGTTTTCAATTCTTTATTAAAATTAAGCAAAATTAAGTCAATAGTGGTGCAGTAACTGCTATATGAATAGTTAAATATTGATATTTAAGTAGTATTAAATCATTACTCATTTTCTGGAATGGGTCAGCTGAAGTTAGTTACATTTTATATATTTATTAAATTATTTTGAAATATTGTTACCTCACAAAGAATATTTAAAACTATATCTATCCCAGGCCTGGTGGAAAGATTATGAACATATATAGCATTACACACAAAACAGTATTGTTGAAAAGGTCATGCTTCACAAAGAGTCTCTAAGTTAGTTGCCACCTGACTCCCTGTCACGTGTAAGGATTTTTTGAGTAGGCATTGAAACTTTGAGACTGAACACACGCAACAGTATTCAGTTACCAACCTTTAAATAATGATATACTTGTAACTTTACACAAGATATTCTTTGTCTTTTTTTCATGTCGTCATGGAAACTGGACTGAAAAGGCCAGGTGTCAGAGTCAGAGCTGCATTGTCACTTTCCACCAGCAGATGTCACTATTGACTTATATGTTATCCAAGAATCAGCTCTAAGTATCTCAAGGGTGTTGGACAGCATGACCCAAAGGGTCTCTTGACACAGTCACCCAGGGGAGTGCTTCACATTGGTGCTGGTTGAAACGAGTCACCTTGCTCTGGGATACTTGAAAGGCACTATATAAATGCAACTAATCGACATTATTAACATTGTGATGATTGAACGATTTAGACTTATCCTCCCAGCATATGGTCAGTGGCCTGCCATGAGACCAGATGGGTAACACTGTGAAGTGACCAACAATAAATGTGAAAACAGGCCGCACAGTAAATACGTCACACGGTGTAAAATGGACAAATGAACATCCAGCCAGAACGATCTGGTCAAATTCTGGGGCGGCTTTGTGACATAATGGGTAAGGAATTGAATCGGTAATCCAAAGGTTGCAGGCTTGATGCCCAGGTAGGGCGCTGCCATTGTACCCCTCAGCAAGGCACTTAACCACGAATTGTTTCAGCATATACCCAGCTGTATAACCGGATACTATGTTTTTAAAAAAAAGGACAAATCCATAAGTCATTCTGCTAAATGGCAGTAAGTGAGCTTGTTGTTTGTCTCATCAAGAGTCACATGTGTACGTGCATTAGGTCACTATGAAACAAGCAAGGATGGGGTCGAAGGAAATCACATTCCGTTTCATCTATCAGTCAGAGGCAGACACAATGTCAGACTCATGAATAAAATACAAGAGGCGTGTTCCAGAGAGGCCGGGTACCAGGCACACGTGTGACAGAGGGCATCCGGTACTAGCAAGCAACACACAAAGACACCGAGGGAACCTTTAAGTACAATAAGCCTTACACCCCCCCCCAGAAAAAAAAAACAACAACCACACACACGGGCACACTCCCCTAACTCCGCCTACACCCCACGGAAGGCACCACTGAGTATACGGGAGGGGGGTCGAACAGATTGAGCTGTGATTTAATTACCAGCCCCTTACTCACCCTTGTTCATCAATAATGCATGGCCCCTTGTTTCTACCCCCATAATTAATCCACCGTTACCATAATTAAAAGCCCAAAATCCCACAAGATAGTTCAGCTTGGATGGGCATCGCTGGCACAGGAACTGATGAAATCCAATGGCCAGACACTGTTGTGGATAGCCGGACGGACGGACGGACAGACAGACAGACTTAAGTGAAGGCCTCCTGTGGCCTGATTCTCATAGTAGGTGCTGTCTTGCTGTTGCATTACTATAGAAGAGGATTGTTACTGTATTCAGGAAAGCACTGACTCTGGAAGCTAGAGAAACTGTGAGCAACCGCAAAAGAGCTGGTTGCGTTCAACCGTTATTTCATTTTCTACACCCTTCTTTTTCTGTTCAGATTGGGCCGTCGCCTGTGAGACATTTTTACGATCCAACAACAGCACATAGACCCAACAAACACAAATTTTCACAGGAGAACCCAAAACGTGTAGTGCACACAAACGATTTGCACATTTTCACTCATACAATAATGCCACTCTCTCCCCACATCCCGGATGGTGTCTGTGTGTCCGTGTGTGTGTGTTTTTCATACAGTAGCCCACACACGTGCACACATACAGTACACACGCAACAAACACATGTGCACACACACATGCACGCATACGCAACAAACACACACACATATGTACACACGCACACATACACGCAACAAACACACACGCACACACACACACACACTCACATACACACATACACCAAACACAAATTTCAGCCAGTGGCACTTCTCATGCCATCAGTTGCTGAAGTAGCACAGAGAGGTGGAGTCACCTGAAGCTACAATTAAGACTCTATGTCCCTGAAAACAAGAGATGAATATTTCAGACCGGAGATCTCCGCAGACACCTATGATAGGGGCCTGGCACACCTACAAGCTCACACTCAGCCTAGCTTCCAACAGTGCCGCCAATACGCCTCTCAGCTACAAATATTATTATTAGCATATTACACCTATCTTTAACTAACTAAAATAAATAAATGGAGGTTTGTACATCTTCCGTTGCTGGACGTACTGTAGTTCCACATCCATCAGTATCCCCTCAATATCGCAGACGCATAGTAATGCAGGAGTATGCAGAAACACGGCTGCACAGTGTCGCCCCGTGTGTGTGTCATAGAGAAAGAGCAAAATCGTGCTACACGCTACACAAACGACCAGGTCATTAATTCACAGTCAAGTGAAGTTACTGCTCAGTATTACGGAGTTACAGAGGCAGTATTTAAATGTCAGACGCATTATTTCACCCTGACACGTTTGCCAATCTGAAGACATGCAGCATGTAGACATGTAGCATTCGAAATAACTTACGACAGTGGTTCCCAATCCTGATCCTGGTGGTGTACCATCCAGGAGGTTTTCATTCCAACCCTAACAAAGCCACACCTCATTCAACAGCTACAGATCTCATCGAACTGCTAATTAGAAGAACCAGGTGTGTCGAATTAAGGGTTGAAACGAAACCCCGGATGGTAGATCTCCAGGAACAGGGCTATGGAAGAACCAGTGACACGCGGCTGCATTCACGTCACACACTCAAACGCACACGCCCCAGACAGGCTTCCGGGCGCGCTCGCGTGAACGCAGGCACGCGCTCAGACAAAGCGCGTCGGACCAGAGCCGCTCGCGGCCCGGATTCATTTCCCATGCTGCGCACGGCCACGCCGGTTCCCCGCTTCCTCGTACCCACCTTCACTTGATTTATCGCTCACAAATACCACTGCACTAATTAGTCAAGTAATTAATTAATAGGAATTTGCATATGTGCATGTGCAATTAGGACAACCGAGTGTAGTCGGTGCAGCTGGGTACTGGGCGACTGAGGAGGGAGGGCAAAAAATGGCGTGCAGACGGAAGAGGGGGGGTGGTCAGAGTGGACGGTCAAGGTGAAGGCATACCATTAGACGCTGGGGGGGGCTTTTGTCCCCTTTGTAGAACGGGACGCAGTGGACAGAGGGCTCTGGTTGAGGTCAGTCCTGTCCCCTGGATGTTTGGGTGTTACTGGCAGGAAGTACCTATTGTTCCACCTTCTGTCGTCTTCTGAAGGCTCACCTCATTAGCCCGTAACAGGGTTCCCCAAACTCGCATCTGTCCTGCGCTATCTAGAGCTGTGACATTAATCAGCACTTTTTCTGTGAGCTGGCCACTGATTGGTTTATATAATACCTCATGTGACGTTCATACACACGGCGGCCTCTTAAAGCAAATGTTACATTTATTTATTTTTAGCACCTTCAAGAAAAAGGATGATGCAAGCCTTGATAACCAAGAAGTTCTGATCTCTTCAACTTCGTGCAAGTTCGCTCAGGATGCACTACCGATTGACGCACTAGAGGGTGCTTTTCTTAAAGTTGCCGTAAAGGAGCGTATCACCCTTGTTAACAGCTGGGGAGAGAGAGATACTGACAAGCACAAACGGTCAGGTGTATTCGCAGACAGCCGGTCATGGCTGTAGCAGCATTTCACTCAGAAAGAGCCAAAGCTACAGATCCAATAGAGGCATTAGGCAGTCATTCATACCACAGTGAGACAGCAGATTGACTCTCTTCCCTGTACAGTAGAACGGTCCATTCAAGCGAGGAAGGAGCCATTTCGCACAGGTCTGTCCCCAGTTTACCCGACTGTCTTTTTGAGTTTTTACATTGGCGGCGACACCACAATGACCACGACTTGTTGAAAACCCACCACCCCCACCCGACAGCGCAGCCGATGCATGGTGCACACACCAGATTTGGCCGGTAACAAATCAGAACATTTGAGCCTAGCAGGTCCTTAATGCAGGGGGATGGGAAAAAGAGCTTCCCCCGTCACTGGGGACCGGGAATTACCGTACCCCGCGATGTGGCACCTCGTGTACTTCAAGCCCAGCCGCCATAATAAACCTGGTGGCAGGCGGTGGGGGCTGTGCTGCTGCCCCAGCTGGCATGGGATTGCTGCTGTAGGTAGAGTCACGGTGAGGATCGGAGAAATGAAAGCGCGAGCCGGGCATTTTTTGTCAGTGCGTGCACTGCCTGTAGGCCTACGCCGTCATTAGCCATTTTGTTTTTCTGTGTTCTTTTGGGCAGATATATTGCCACTGTTTGCTGTTTCATACCCCCTCACTCCCTAAAAAACCAATGAAAGGAAAAGCATGTTCACTCTTGAGAGATATGCAGATAAAGAGGACTGTTAAGTATTCGCTCGTGACACTGTTTTGTTTGCGTCTCCACCGCCCCTGACTAACTCACGCTACTAGTCTTGGCACCGCTGCCAGCTCACGCCGTCCCCCTGTGTCCTCGCATGTCAGCCAGAACCCGCAGCACGACACACCTGGGTCCCTCGCGCTTGCTGTGCCGGCAGCCCGATGTCCCCCGCAGGCGCTCCAGCATCGCGCGCGCAGAACACCAGCGCCTGAGCGCCTCATCCATCTTATCTGACTGATCAGTACAAACGTACACATGCCTTTTTTGGTTTTTGATCACCTAGCATTCTATATGTTTATTTCGCCATCGGTCAGATCTCAGAGGTGTAACGGATTTCATAGCGTCCCATCTGTGCGGTATTTTCTTGTCTTTCTTCTACACGAGACACAGCTACTCTGTATGCTTTATTGAATTAAATAAATAAATGAACAAATAAATAAATAAATAAATAAATAACTTCCCTTCTGTTCTTAAGCCTTAGAGCTATAGAAGCAATTTTCTATCCCACTGTCTCAATTTCCTCTGTCTTTATCTCCCTGCTATCATGGCCCTGCTTCAGAATAATACATGCTAATATGTAATCAGAAGGCTGTATAAGTTTACTTCTTTCTTGCTTTGGTGGAATACGAGAAATCTTCTCTGTTTCTGTTTCCTTCTCTCTAGTAGTCTTTCTCTGCCTCTCTTTCTGGCTGTGTGAGCGCGAGCGAAGTGACAGATGGCGAGGCCCTCTTCCCTCGGGAAGGCAATCTCTCCGAATGCAGGCGCATGTCAATCACCGGCTCTCATGTGATGGCTCTTCCCAGTGACGTGCCAACCATATGGCCTGGCATCATAGCTGGTATGTAACCCTGCCTGGTAGCTATGCCACACTGTCTCTGCGCGCGCGGATAGCACTCCGAAGCAGACAGCCGCACCTATAGGAGCGTTCGCTCGTGGTCCCCGAAGATGGTGTAAACACATGCGCTCTCACCCCTAAAGAGCTCCCGCGGAGGTAAGTTGGAGAACAATTTCAACAAATCTACGAATGAACGAACAAATGGCAACTAAATAAATTAATTAAAATACATAAATAATGCATAAGTGGTTTTGGACTAATTGTCCTTACTCATTCTTGCCTAGGCGTGCACTGAATTACTTTATGAATCCTGCATTTATGCATCCAATTAATCCTTTCTGCTTTGGATTTATTTCACGTTCGATTGTTCCTGTAGTTCTGTTATTTCCGATCTGCATTTCAAGTTAGCCGCTGAAAAGCTTCGTTCTGCATGCCCCGCACAGCCCTTCTTAACAGGCGTACAATCCAATATTTCATGCTTACTTGGCTTTGGAAACTGAGCTCCCTGCACTGGCAAACCGACCGATGCCAAGGGATGAGCGGAAATATGGATGTATACGTTTTACCGTTTTATTTTGCGTTTTTTCCCCCCTTTTGCTCAGCACAGATAACTAGCATTACACCATCAGAGATTATTTGATTAAAAGGACAAGGGAATCATTCGGTGCGCGGGGAAGAAAGAAGGGGGAGAGAGAGAAAGGCGTTTTTCACTTTTACCGTCGCTCATTTCCCCAGCGCGCCTTGTCTGTCGTTGAGAGGGAAGATTTATTGACAATTTTATCTGGGTGTACATCCCGGAAAACAAGGAGGTGGGGGAGGGGGCCAATTCGAAAGAAGTGGACAGTAATCATAGAGGGGTTGTGCAATTTCAAAACGGCTACTGATTACAGACTGGTATGTTTATTTATTTTATGAACGGTTTTAACGTTTTTCGTGTTTAGATGACATGCTAAAATATATTCCATTCTCATTCTCTACTCTAATCACTTCACAGAACAGATACGCTTACCAAGGAAGACGATACAGTCTAAGTACTTCATTGCGCGATTACTAAAAGCTTTTTTTTTCAATTACCAAGTCGTGCAGAACAGATTCTGAAACCCATTTCATGTCAAGTAAATGGCTCCGAAATAAAAGTTGTTGTTTTTTTTTCTTCTTCTCTCAGTTCCTGTTTAATTTTGCAAATCACTTGTGCCTTAAAATAAAATCTGGATTTTGCCCGTGGCATACCCCCTGGTCACGTAGCGTTTAGTTCTTTACTCAGCACAGATTTAGAAAATAAACAACGCGCACCGCTGTCCTTGTGTTGCAAGAGGTAGGCTGTATGCAGATGAGTAAATACATAATACATAATTTTAAAAAATTAAATATGGTTTTATTTATAAAATAACAAAACCGTATTTTCATATATTTAGCCATAACTTTCGAACTATTCATTATCACGTCATGTTATGTTACCATATATTGCTTTTTCCTAAGTCCGTGCTTATGTGTACAGGCCTTTGATTATTTATTTTTTTAGTCATGTTGTGTATGATTGTTAATTTGAGTCCAGTCTAAGGGTTGCATTGACGTTTGTGAGGCTATGACTAATTATTTTTGAAAGAAAATTCAGATGAAGGCACCAATAAAGGTGTGTTTCGAGACGAGATTTTTACATTCATTATAAGCCACCAATCTTCTGAAATGTTATTCTATCCCCGTATTATTTCATGTGATTATATTCTGATATGGTATATATTAATTATTGATTCATTTCAGTACAGTGAGTACACGCTGTAAACTCTAGGCACAAAAATAAGTAAATTACATTAAGTTAACATTTATATTATCATTAATTTTCATTTTGACGCATATCAAACGGAACGTGTTGCCTTCTGTGTTTTATAATGGCATATAATGACGCCAAGAGCAATTCCCTAGGGTACACTGCCTGGACACATATCAAACGTTAAAAAGATGACAGTTTTATAAATATCACATAAAACATTTAACATAGTAAAATGCATCATTTAGTGAGCTTGTTATTGTGAACAACAGTCACATACAAAATATAGCCTAGCTGACAAAATATTGAATATTGATTATTAATATTAATTTATTCGTTTTTTTCTCATAACAATTGGTAGAAGGACAGGTATTCTGTTGCTGTCGTTCGGATTTTTTTAAACAAGCTGAAAGAATATATAATATATAATAAACCAGTTGCTTGTACTACCCACACCTTATTCTATTTTAATGGTTCAAAACAGGCTTGTCATGTGCGCACTGGAAGCATGGCTGAGTAAAACGCTTCCAATAAATAAGTAAGTAAGTAAATAAATAAGTAAATAAATAAATAAATAAATGTTTTACATTTTTCTTGAACCTTTATTTAACCAGGAATACACCATTGGGAAATCTCTTTTGCAAGGTGGACCTGAAATAAATAAATAAGCAAGTAAGTAAGTAAGTAAGTAAGTAAGTAAGTAAGTAAATAAATAAATAAATAAATAAATAAATAAATAAATAAATAAATAAATAAATAAATTTTGTTTAGCCTGACTGATATTGTTCAGATGAGGGACGTGTACCATTATCATCGGTAAATCGCTAAGCAAGCTGTAGCAGCTACGAACTTTCAAGAAGAAAAGAACTGTGAACTTGTGGGGCCCAAGGCTCTATCAGCTGAGGGGGCTCAAATTATTTTACACGCGTAATTTCCCAGTGTTACTCATTCTGCGTTATTTTGGGAATACGAGTGGGATTTTTAAAAATTCCAGTCTAATGGAAAACGTTCATGACGAAATGTGCTTTTGAAAAAAATTTTTTTTTAAAAACGAAGCAAAAGACAAAGTGATCGAGGGTAACGTTTTTAGTGAGCTCTCCTGGAACGCCGCCAGGAAAAGAGAAGGCTGAAAAAGAGTGTTCATGTGTGTGTGTGTGTGTGTGTGTGTGTGTGTGTGTGTGCGTGTGTCGCGGTGGGGTGGGGGTGGGGGGCGGGGGGGGGGATTCGCTTAACATTGCGCCCCACGGGATCTGTTATGGGGCCCGAGCCGCAGAGACCTGCTGTGAGAGGGCACTGGTGGGCACGTGGAGGAGCTATGAAGCTATGGAGCTAAGGAGGGGGACAATTTTTGCTATGTCAGTATCTGTACAGTTATTGTTCTTCTCAAAAGTTTCTTTTTAACGTAATTTTTTAAAGAATGACATCCCCATAGTTGTCGTGTAGCGCAATTTCTTCTTGAAATTTTTCTGGTCACATTTCTCTTTTTTCATATATATATATATATATATATATATATATATATATATATATATATATATATATATATAATATATATAGTATCATGCCATACATGTGAATTCGTCATTTTGTCATTATTGTTGCAACCACTACCCGGAGAATGCAATAATGTGATCAACCCCACTCCACCTTCTGTATGTATAAGGATTTATGACACTTCAAAAATATTTTGAACACAGAAGTATCAACTGTTATGCGAATCTTTTCTAACTCAAAATTATTTTTGTGCCATCATTTAATATATATCTATATGGCATAACTTCAAATGTGAATTAACTGTATTGCAGTTGCTGCTGTTTTAAACACATATTTAAAGACTGAATATATTTTATTATTTCAGTGCCACCATGTTGACGAGATTATTCAGTGACCCATCTCTGCTGCCCGAGGTACAGAAGTATTCGGGTTGGATGGATGACAGTGAAAGCGAGGACTCAAAGACTAAGGACGATGATCAGGAACACTGTCGCCTGGCTGATGACGACATGGAGGACGGGGACCTAAGAGGGGGAAGCAGCCGGGCTCACTCCGAAATAGCAGGCGAAGATGAGGAGGAAGACGAGATAGATGAAGATGACGGAGGCGACGAGGTCGAAGGGGATAGGCCCAAAAAGCGTGGACCCAAGAAACGAAAGATGACACAAGCGCGTATGGAGCGGTCCAAGGTGCGCCGTCAGAAAGCAAATGCGCGGGAAAGAACCCGTATGCACGACCTAAACTCTGCACTTGATAATCTCCGTAAAGTGGTGCCCTGTTATTCAAAAACGCAAAAACTCTCAAAAATAGAAACTTTGAGGCTTGCCAAGAACTATATCTGGGCTTTGTCCGAGATCCTCCGCAACGGGAAAAGACCGGACGTGGTGTCTTACGTGCAAACTCTGTGCAAAGGCCTTTCTCAGCCCACTACCAACCTCGTGGCCGGCTGTCTGCAGCTTAACTCTCGGAACTTCTTAACAGAGCAGTGCCAGGAAGGAGGTCGTTTCAACGGGCCCAACCCCTCCTTCTCCATGCACCCATACCCATACCAGTGCTCCCGCTTATCTAGTTCCCAATGCCAGTCCGGTTCAAACTCACACTCCATAAGGAACCACGCGTACTGCTCAGCCTATGACTCCGTCTACACTGGAGGCGGCTCGCCGGAGTACAACAGCCCAGAGTATGAAGGACCGCTCAGCCCGCCCGTATGTATCAATGGGAATTTTTCTCTCAAACAACAAGAATCCGTCTCGCCAGTCGCTGAAAAGAGCTACCATTATTCTATGCACTACCCCGCCCTGCCCAGCTCCCGTTCTGCCGGCGCCCACAATCTTGTGTTCGGCTCGTCAGGAGTACGCGGCGGTGTCCACTCTGAAAACGTACTGCCTTACCACGACATGCACTTGCATCATGAAAGGGCGCCCGTGTATGAGGAGCTTAACGCTTTTTTCCACAACTGAGTAGCTGACCCCATGTCCCGTATCACTCTTCTTCTCAACAACTAACCCCTGACATTTATCTGAAGTAAGAGTACTGAAATGTTCGGCCCACTGTAACTTTATACACTGGACACTGGAACTGTAGGGTGGGGAATGAATAAGGGATGGAAGACAGAGATAACTCACGGTTTTTCCTTTATTTTGTTTTTAATAGTGCCAATCCCGAGTTGTCACGTTGGAAAGCATATACATGTGTTAAAACTATTCTGGTGGCTCAAATGTTTCCCAGTGTACAGATTGATAGTGTAATGGTCATAATATATATATATATACAATACAATTATCACTGTCACAAGAACACGGTAATAGGCTATAGAAGAGCAGATATTGTATTGATACTATGTTGTTGATCTGAAAATGTTGTTAATTGGAAACCGTTATCATATAAAAAGTAGCTGACACGTATTGTGAGATGATGTCAGCATGGGGAGATATGACAGCATCACCGGGAATTGTAAAATCGCCTTGACAACAATTAAAGCAATAAAGGAAAAACAAACTAGATAAATCTATGCAAGAGCGTATGTAAGGAGGAAACACTCAGAAAACAACATAAAGACCACGTTTTTAAATCTTTCCACCCCACCTCCAACACACACTCCCACGTCACACACGCGTGCGCACGCTCGCTCACTTTGCCAGCAAAGCTCGACTAAGTTGCACAAATCAAAACACATAATTCTGACCAGTTGTATGGTAATTACTGCCGTCGTGTCATGCAGGCGCCAGATTCATTTTGTTTTAGTTAGTTGCATCTCTCAAATTAGGCTATACTTAGGCTATTATTTCCCCCCATTTTTACATGTGAATTTTCTCGTACATTTGGCGCAAGGAGGAAAATGCAGATGTGAAACTATTCAGCCATTTTTTTCAACTACCGTTCATTTTTTTCACGCTAAATATTGAACTACATACAATGCTATTTCATTTTAATTTACCGCTGTTTAATTGTGTGGCTTTAGTGTGGCTTTTGTTCCAGTATCAGGAAACATGTTTTTAAAGTTATTCGAGTTTTATAGCATTTCTTTTGCTTCATAAAGTTACTAAATTGTCTACGATCACTTACAGAACCGTAGATACAGTTGAACAAACTCACACCATATGATAAAACATGCTGGACAGAATTGTGCAGAAGGACTTTGAGAAGGTTTATTTTTAAAAAAGAGGAAAAAAAGGCTATTTTAAAAACATCTTTTGGAAAAACTGAACTGGCATTATCCCATGTGCAGAGTGATAGCACTCGAATTATTATTATTATTATTATTATTATTATTATTATTATTATTTTTACAACAACACGCAGTTATGCGGTACAGTTTATAATGAAAAGTAGCCTACGGTAGCCTTTATATTTACAAATGATTCATTCAGCTCATGCAGTTATGTAGGCAATTTCAAATTAATTTCACCAAATGGCTGTACGGTATAGCCTCGTGGTATAAAATTCAGTCGACACTTATGGTCCCTACGTGAAATTGTATGACTACACCCTCACCCCTGAGGAGCGAGCCAGTAAGAAGAGACATTCTACGTTGTTCAACGCGTAAATTATAATGGCACAACAGTAATATAAAACATAAAGCTTATTTTTAAAAATTTCCCCGCCCCCCACCCAAAGACAAATATCAGGGCTTTATAAAAGCATTTGGATAATGTTCCAGAGCTCAAAACAATCATTAAATGCAGTAAAGTATTAGCAAGGCAAAGGGAAAACAAAGTTTATAATGGGTATTAAGCGACTTTTTTCTGACTAGTAATGTTATTATTATTATTATTATTATTATTATTAATCGACAATCATGTCTTGCTAATATGTCATTTGGAGGATGGTGCAATGTCTTTAAAAGTATCGGCGGATAATACTTGCAGAGGGAGATAACTGGAAGACTGGGGAGCAAGCAGAAACAGAAGTATAACCATAGCCTATAAGCTATATACCTTCTCTGTGCCATATCAACACGGGTTGATATGGCAACCCGTGTTGATATGGCGAGGCACCAAACTGAGATGACTGAAAGGTATCCATAGGATAGGGGGCCCCATAATAAATGACAACTCGATTGAAGAACCGTGGGTTATTTCCCCGCTGTTTTCTTTCTGAGGACATCCAATAGAGTCGTTGCAAAAGCCAACCAATAAAACATCGGATAACGAAATTGTCCCGCCACTATAAGCAGGGATGTGCAGGGACTTTGGGGAATGATTCTAAAGGGGCACTTACCAGAGTCCATGGGAAGGATCAGTGGTTCAGTAAAAAGGGCTATGTTGAATTGTTAGAGTTCGGATCAACAAGTCAATTTGAGAACTGTGCGCTCTTCATGAATATACTTCGAAAAAAGCGATGCAAGCAGCTACGTGGAATAGGCTACATAAAAAAACATATTCTTTTTTTAGATGTATTTATTCAGTGACAAATTGAGCGAAGACTTTTTTTAACCACTGCCAGAATATGTTGTCATTTGTCATTGTGAGGGCAGCACGCTTTCTGTGTGGTTTGAGCACGTGAATCATATTTTGTCTTCGTAGGCGGACTGGTATCAAAGAAATGTGAGGGTCTTCATGCAGAACAAGGGTGTAAACGGGCGTTGTAAATAGGCAACATGTTGCATTTGAAACGAGCAACAAAAAGATCCAACATCCACTGTTTGACTGATATTCCGAATATTCCCCAAAAGTGACACAAAGAAAAGAGAAATCCTCGAATTTGACAGAGGTATCATCACTCACAGTACAGTAACTTAGATGTTAGAATTGAAAATAACAGAGATAACTGGCAGATGAATGACAACGTTTAAGCACTATCAGGATTAATTTCATTTTAACGCTGTGAAGGAAGGGATGTTACAAGTTACTCGCAAGTCATAAAACAGATCTCTGTCTTCTGTGCGAGCTACTGTTCACCTTAAATAATTACTCATCGATGTAGTTCACAATAATGTTCAGATCATTTCTTACAATTACTTTGAATTATTATTATTATTATTATTATTATTATTATTAATTATTATTGTTCAGCGCACATGACACATTTTGTACTTTTTGTACTAGTTTACATTTAACATTTCATGTTTTTTCACTCCACAAATAAAACCCTAAAAAACAGGCCACAAAAAATGTAAAAATGCATCTAATATCAAAACATACTTAAAAACATCACTTTTTATGGAACACTTCACGCACAGTATAGTGTTCTAAGTACAATAACTTTCATTATTGTAAAACAGGAAGCTAGACCAGGAATGGAGTGTAGCTCTATTTACTTATTTTAATATATTTGATGTTTTTAAAGACTTTAAACAAAACTATTCCCAACACTTAATCAAATTACTGGCAGAATTGCCTATAATAGCCAACTCTATTTCATTCACCCTTATCCATGCAAAAGTTTCTTTTTAACGTTATTTTAACGTTGAAACAGAATCAAACACATTCTTCGTGACCCGCGAATACAGCTAATGCAAACTGGTTTCCACTGCATCTTTGTTACCTGTGAAAAATGTTTAACTACGACACTAAGAAGTGGACAGAACTTTCACGCTGTGTTTCATGTTTCTTTATCATTATTGTAAACGTTTGATTTTAAGTGTTTGTGCTCTGTTTGACTGTGATGAATGCAATTTTCCACATTTTAATTGATCCGATATTCTTTTAATTTACTCTCCCAACTAAAATGATCTATTGCGTGTTGGTCAGAAACACTGTGCTTCTGAATTCTGAATATTGTTTTTAAAAATATATATTAAACTTATTTCATGTAATACTAGTGCATTTGTCATTACTACTGCTACCAATACACAGATACGGACAATGCAATAATGTGACACCCGCCCCCACCTCTCTCTCTCTCTCTCTATATATATATATATATATATACACACACACACACACACACACACACATACATACATATACTACACACACGCACACACACGTGTATAGCTCATATATATAAAACCTACACGTGTGTGTATGTGTGCGTGTATACATATATATATATATATATATATATATATATATATATAGAGAGAGAGAGAGAGAGAGCGAGAGAAAAGTAACATGAACATTTCGTAATGCTAACCAGCCTCATCCAGTAGGTCTGTTAGGGCCTACCATTTTGAAAATTCCGAGTCTCTGTTAATGAATTGTGGGTGGAGATTGGATATTTATACAGATGACTGTATCTTACCGTATTTTATTATTTGCCAGACACCTTAGTCACTTAACATGGCGATTCTCCAGAAGGCATTAGAAGTTAAATAATTGTTTGACTGTGGTACAGGTTGGGAAACTGGCTCCATGGACCATTTCAGGATTTTATGAGTTTCTTGAACTTCTAAATGCCAAACGAACAAACAGCATATTGTCTTTTTAAACAAAAAATAATTTTTGAAAACGCAATTTCTTATTCTCGCTATAGGCCTACAACAGATTTAACACCTGAAGTTACATATAAGTCTGGGTACAAGCGTGATCCTCTTCATATAACGTGTTTTGTTGGCGGGAAATCATATCTTGAACCTGGTTTAAATGTATATATGGTATAAAAAATGTTTTGACATGGAATCTTAACATTATAAACATTCGCACATATCAGACGTCCACATATATCTTGGTTTAGCCAATTAATATAATTCATGGGGAACAAGTACACCCGCGTTGCTATCGATTTGCCCGCCATATGATAGTTAGGTATTAAACGCCATATTTAAGTAAATGAAAATAATTTTAGCCAGTAAGTTACCACATTAATACATTTCATTTTATGAACAGTCAACATTTCCATATCTCCATATCCATTTCTATATATTACATTTGGAAAACGAAATACTGCAACTGAAAAAGAGGAATACTTAAAACACGTTCTGAATTTTTTTCAGAAAAAAAGACCTTGAAGTAGCTGTGGATTAGCACCAGTATCCGACGGTGCAAAAAAGGAAATAAAAAATGGACAATATTTTACGCGTGATTCTTTCACGAATCTCAGTTATTTAAATTAGATGCTGCATTGATAATATGCAACTGATCATGGCTGGTCAGACTAAAAAGCGAGTCCACGGGTACCCCAATGTAATGTAAGAGACATTACATTGAAATAAAATATGCAAAAAATATTATGTTGAAAACTTTTTAATTGTTCAGAGATTATTTTAAATTTTGTTGGGACCAACATTTTATCTACAGCATGCAATTAAATTATTTGGCTATGTTAAAATAATTTTAGAGTAATTATTACTGTTGCGTTGATTTATTAAAAAAAAAAAAAAAAAAAAAAAAAAACTTGCCTACAATATACAACACGGAAAATTTGACCACACACACACATACACACACATACACACACACACACACACACGCTATCCAGCCAGAGAGAGAGAGAGAGAGGCCCAGGGAGCCTTACAGTACGATGGGCAGCAGTTGCCCTCGCGCGCGTCCCCAGAGCTCGGATGAACCACTGCCACCTCGGCTAGGTTTGGAGCTCTGCCCCGGGACCCATATGTTCTGCAAACTGTCCAGGGTGCTATTAGCGGCGGGCAGTGCGCGCACAAGAGAGCACAAGGCACAGCGGAGAGTCCAACAGCACACAAGGAGTCTGTATTGTTCGGCACCATTCAAACAGAAAAAAGTAACAAATATTTATTTTATAAGCTAGCCATTAGCCAATTAACTGCATTCAGTAGGCCCTACAAACTGAAAGTTTGATATATATGGTCAAATTCCTCGATTGAATCAAAATTGGCACATGGTCAATAAACCTTATTTATTTTTAAAAAAGGTTTTTGTATCAGAAAACAAATTTTGATGAATAAATAAATATGTAACATTTTAAGTGAAGAGTAGGCTAAAAATATAGCCTCATAGTAAATTTTTATAAATATTTTAGCCCAATTTACTACCATGAAAGCATATTTTACTATATTTTTTAAATAAATATAATAAAATATGCTTTCATGGTAGTAAATTGGGCTAAAGAAAGTTTTATATCTTATTTATAACATTTACTGAATTGCAAAATGTCCAAAGTAAATTCAGAATACGATAATGGACCATGCACAATTGCACCGGTTTTAGTTCATAAAATACGTCTTTAGGCTTTAGTACATTTTAGAAAACATTCTATATTTCTTTATATTCATGCATTCTTACAACGATGTTTGAGACCATGGCCTACGACAATAACAGCCAATTTCATATTGAAAGCCTCCAGAACGCCGTCATCTTGACTGAACGTTTACATTATAATGGACTGAACTGCACGTATAGCCTTAATAATATGTGACAATAAGTTTGCCGTGTTCTTATTGTTTGTTTTAATGTTCTTATACTAGTCAAATGTGTAATTTTTAACCCCATGATATTTGAATATGTTAAAATTCCTCAGTGAAATATATGTTCACTGCAGAGAAAAGATGTGAATACAGACCGCCAGACAGCTGGCTGTGCTGAGGTTCTCGGGCTTGCATGCTTCAAGACTCCCGCAAAAAGGCCTTAACTTTTAGCAGTGATCTTTATTGTGACCTGGTCAGAATTTGAATTTTCTGTGAAGCTCATTTTTGCAGCATCATTAGCCTGACCAAAAAGTGACTTTCTGTCGCTGGCAATGAAGACCAAACGAATTGTTTCAGGAGCTCATAGAACAATTACTCTAGGTTTTTAGGGCACTGAATTGAGGATAAATGGCACGTGACAATAGCCTTTGTGAAACACTGCATTACAGCGTCCTGTCTTCTAACAACTTCTATATCATGTATCAGAAAAAAAGTTTGACACAGCGGCAGCGATATGAAGGGCGGTCGGGGGGCAAGTCAAATCCAGTAGAAAAGGGGAGGGCGCATCTATCAAAATATTCCCCCGTCCGGATCGAGATGCGCGGTTTCCAGAGGCTCAAGCTGGCAGCTCGGGGTGGCGAACGGTGCCAAGTTGCTTAATGTCTCTGCACCAGTAAATACGGGCTCTAGAGCAGCAACAGCGCTGCCAGCTGTACCGCGTGCCAGCTAGCCCAGCCAAAGTGGCGCGGCTGGGAGGAGCCTGTATTTCTTTCCTAATTCAGCGGCATCTGTTCATTATCCTCCAGATTTAAAGTAAAGCTCGTGTGCGCCCTCTAAAAGCCTCTCGTGCCAGGGGAACGCACATAAGTTCAATAAATGAATGATAGTATTTGGGCGAACTGTCTAGTGTGACCAGGCAAACCATACAGTTCAGAACATCCTTTTACAAGGGAGTATTCCATTGATGTTTTATCAGTGTTTAGGCAAACCTGTTAAGTTACGACAGAACTGTATGAAAGTGCAGCAATATTGAAGGTAATGTTATTTTCTATGCGCTGTTCAAAGCGACTGTGTTTACCAGACTCACGTCACACCCTTCTGCAAGGGAACGCATCTCGTTCCCCAAATTACCTCAGCCTGCACACGAATCGGAAAGAGGGCTGGAGTTTCAGGTTACATTAGATACAGATTACCTTTACTGTAATTAAATCTATCTTTAACATAGTCTGTTTTATGGGGCACGGGGTTTTGAGTTTCAGCACCGTGGACAGTTCTACAATCAAGGCAAAACTATATCTGATTTACAGGGGTCTAAACTTCATGTGTCGGTGGTATCTGAACCTTAAAGATGATTCTCAAAACTGACAGTTGGTGAAGGCGATTAACGTTCGCATTTCAATTAATCAATATATCAATCAATCACGTTTTCATTCATAACAAATGGAATTACACAGCACTTCACGCAGCATGTGGCATAGAAGCAATTGAAATGTTCCACACATTCTCTGTGAACTGGAATGACAAACGATCAGGCACCTCGTGGAAAAAGTCAGATACAGGCTATTGTCTATCCATAAATTGAATGAAACATCAAGTATTCTAGAAAGTATTTGATTGGAAACTAACCATTCTTGCTAGCAAAACCATTTATATTATCTTGTGAATATCACAGATATCACAATATCATAATTCGTAACGCCTAGCCTATATATGTAGTCAAAATTAGATTTAAGATTGTGATGTGTTCGCGAACAGAGGAGAGGCAGAAGTTATATATTCCAGTTTGCGTTTCTGAATTAAATAAAGGAAGTGCAACATTCGCTCGAAAGAGGTTGTTACATATATCACTGGGTTAAAACCGTAAAGTAGGCTACGGCGTTTCAGCCTTGCTAGCCTACCTCAGAATGCAGCAACTACAATAGTTCGAAGAGAGGCTTCAGTTATTTGAACTTGAATGTAGCAGTAACCAATTTTATGGCCTACTGGTATCAGTATCCAAGGTATCCAATAGAAAAACTGGCAAGGGCAAAGCTGGAAATTATAAGAATACCCGAGCCGCATCCTACTTTCAGAATTTCCGAATAATTCCACTGACGTCGTGACTGATCTGTAGAAAGGAGACTGCTTTTTTATTTTAAGATGTCTGAAGAACATCATAAAACAGTCCATTATGCATACATTCCATAATAAAATAGGCTAATATAGGTCTACATTTGACATTGATTTCTACATTCCTTTCCTGACATCCTTCTTTCTCTATCCGCCTGCTGATCAGTGAAATTACGGAACTAAGATATAAAAGATGATAAACATTCTTTTTCGTCTTCTTAGTTCGTTGAGATATCGTTTATTCTGAGGCCAACAGGTGATGCGAAACATTTAAAGCTCTTTCTAGCCGACGCGAATTACAGTTACAGCACATATGTCTAATTTGTTTCGGAAGAGTTAAAATAACAGTTACATGTTTTTAATAGGCTATAACTTTTCCGTATCTTAATTCATTGGCAGTAGTTTTCATTCCCTTGCCTTGCCTTCATGCTCCACAACTGTTCCAAATGAACAACAACGCTTTCCATAGAAAGCCAACTTCACTTCTCCCTGCAAGAGACCACACTCCTTTCTCGTGTTTGAAGGGAAAAAAGTGATAACCGCAAATTGGTGAATGAATCTCAGTGTTTAAATTAGCGTACCGCGCCCACACCATTCTCACTTAAGGAGTTGAAAAAACAAAAGAGAATAGCAAAGTTAAACATTTGTATGAGGTAACAGTTAGGATGTGTGATTGATAACATTATCACAAATAAGTATTTTACCAGTTGGCTGGTGTTAAATGCAAATCAAACAATTTGCAATTAGCCGAGGTATAAGATTAATTGACTACACTCTGGAATTGAAGAGAGCAGTGGAATAAAGGTTTGGCAGACTTTGCACAAGCTGGAACTTGTGACTAATTTCTTGGTTCATAATTTCATTGTGATGTCAAATTAACGAGTTTCACTTCCGTTTATGAAGTTATTTACCAAAGTGCGCGCATTAAAATACAAAAAGTATTCAGTTACTTCAGCTACAAAAATATTGCCATTACATAGATTCATTTAGTAGATATATCCAGGCTACAAATCTAGTCGCTGTTAATACCAGACTACGACTGTTACCACTAATTCTACTACAAAAAACAACAACAATAAATAAATAATACAATTTAACCTTGTAATTGTTAGGTATAGAATAAAAGTTTGCCACGGTTGAAATGATATGCGTGTCATTTTTATTGATCGATCGTATACGATGTATGAAGTTTCTCGATTCTGCTTATGATTTACTGATCCACTGTAAATTCAAATTCCGATATCGGGGTTAAATACACTGATTTATGATAGAAAATATTGGGGTCGATAAACGAGACCGCGTGTAGTGAAGCTTATGGCTACTCTAAAGAATAAGATCTACGTACTGCATAGCCTATATATAAAATGCATTTTTTAATTCGACAGTCACATGTCACAAGCCTGAGTCTGCGACAGCTGTTATTGATTTAGTTTACCCGATAATAAAAGCGTCATGCCGATAATTCCTCAGATTAATTTCCATAATTTCGGCCATACTTATTATTTAATTTAGTTTTTACAATATGTGTATATATAACGAAATCCTATAACGCTGTGCTAGAATAGCATGGACTATAATCTGATAGAGAATACTAAATCGTCTCTGACAATTAATTATATTGGCCCGGCTTCTGCATCAGCACTAACAGTTCTGAACCAGTCTTGTAGTACTTCACATAAATGCATACACAAGACGAAAATAATCCCACAAACACATACACGCGCGCGACAGAGTCAAACAGAAAAAAATCCAAACACTAAATGCCCCACCAGGTCACGGCTGTTTGAAGATTGGATAAATATTTTAAAATTCGAATTTAAATATTAAAAGATGAGAGACATCTTTTAAAATGATCATCTGTGAAGTGGTAGGTCGGGCCGCATCACAGCTCCCGTGGGGGCTGGACCCACCTCAGGTCTCACGACTGGTTTTTATCGCAATCCTGCCGGTCATCACGACGCTTCTGTTATTGCTCATACGATTCATACACCAAACGCCTCTGCTGGTTACTAGGCATCAAAGTATAGCAACGAAGCACTGCATTCCCGTGTTATGAGAGTATCTACTCTGACGCCATAAAATTAAGGGGAAACACTGGGACTGGTACTGCTATTTAGACTGCAGGAAGGTATTGGGTCAGCACTAGTTACTGCCCCAGTGACCTAGTTCACCTTCCTTAACCACAAATCTATTAACCACAAGTTGAAACATTTAAAAACGGGGGATAACAGAGGCATTTTAATTTCCTTCAATAGCATAAGTGACAGTTGGAATGACATACAAGGGAAGGGAGGATCTGTGTTCGTGAGTATCCAGGGGTGGCGGTTTTGCTGTGGAACCGCAACAGGGACTTGACCGCTGCCCTCCGACGGGCGCTGGTGCTGCCGACGGTCAGGGGGACGGTCCGTGCCGGGCGCGTGGCCTCCCCTCGCGAATGGCGGGAGGGAGAGGGAGAGAGGGAGACGAGGGGCTGTTTTCGGACTCCTTCCACAGCCGGCCCTGGCTTTCTCCTTCAGAATCCTCCACCCCCCCCTCCGCCCCATCCCAGGCCCCGTGCCAGACTGTACGCCGCGCCCGACGCCAAGCGAGGGGCAGAGCTGGCGCCGACTGGCAGTTCGCTCGAAATTCCGCAACATCTGTTCACCATCGCACAATGGCTCCGCGTGGCGACGGGAGACGAGGCAGCTAAGATGGAGGCCGCGGCCGACGCCGCTAGGCTACGCCGCCGGCAGGCGTGGTTCGGCTTACTCCATCTAAACGCAGCATGGTCGCAAGTAGTGTGACAGGTTCGCTGGGGCACCCTCGCTCCTCACTGTAGACTCTATGCCAGTGGTCTCCAACCCTGGTCCTGGAGAGCTGCAGGGTCTGCTGATTTCCATAGTGACTCTGCACTTCATGAATCAATTAGAGCAGTTGATTACACAGTTAACTCAACTCACCTGCTGTCTTGGGTCTCAACTGGGTGCTGATTTTAAGGTGAAAACAAAAACCAGCAGACCCTGTAGCTCTCCAGGACCAGGGTTGGAGACCACTGCTCTACGCACATTCTTCACTGCTGAACCAGAGCCCTCACTATAGGGTTGATCACCTTCACTAACACTGTGCATGTAGAATAGAGATAATCACACAGATCTGTGCTCTCAACCCAAATGCAACACCACTAACATCAGGGATAATCAGAATCGATACTTACACTCTGTACTGAAACACACCCTCACATTACAGATAATCAGAATCAATACATACACTCTGTACTGAAACACACCCTCACATAACAGATAATCAGAATAAATACTTACACTCTATTGAAACACACCCTGACATTAGAGATAATCAAATAAATACATTCTTTGTACTTTATTACATCCCTAACATCAGAGATAATCAGAATTATTTTTCAAATATTCACCTCAAAATTTTTCCAGTAGAACGGGAAAATATATGCTCTGAATATTCTATAATAGTTGATTTTACAATGTATTTTCTGTTGTGTTGCCTGTGTAAACAATATTTGTGCATCTAAGTTACTGGGCTTTCAAATCACTCTTTCAAGATTGTACAATGAATATATAATTTCTGTGCATATATAATTTTCTACATACTGATATGTAGTATGTGTATAATATGTAGTAGGTAATGGTTATATAAGTGTATTTCCTGTACTATAGACCACAATGCTAAGATTCTATTCAGGGACATATTGCAAAAAACCTGCCGCGGAACTCATGAAGCATTTCATTATTTTTGCAGTTGGAAACTTACTGCCCCACTGGTTTGTCCTTCACACTACAGGATCAGGTCAGAATTGAAATGGCTGGTACAACCATTTTCTGTCATGCCCAACATTTTTGTTTTTGGAAGGCTGGAAAAAACATCAGAAGCATTTGTCAGAATATCTCTCGTTGGCTCTTGCTAGGAGTACCGTGGAGGGAGGAACGGTTATACAATGCTCCTCTGTCACTGAAATACATTGTTTTTTGTGCAAAATATACAGTCTTCATATATCAGCATAAATTTGGTCTGAGGGTACACTAATTCTGAACGGAACTGAGCTCGTGTCTGGTGTTATTTTAGTGCTTGCGAATAACAGTTCTCCGTCACAAAACTTTCCTGACTAAACAGTAGGGGTATTCGCTCGCTATTAGTAGCCTACCGCACTTCCAGCCTTGTGACAGGACCCTGTTATGAGGTTAAGTGCGCGCACGTGTGTGTGAGTGTGTGTGCGCGAGTGTGCGTGCGTGTGCAGGGGAGGCAATGGAAGCTGTTGCTGGTCTGCACAGATGGTGCGTTTGAATCGGGGGTGGGGGTGGGGGGGTGGGGGTTGAGATGATGCCGTGGTCACATGGGCAGCAGTAATTGGCCCCCATATTGACCAGTTTGCACTGCTACGGGGCAGGCCAACTCCCAGCTGGACCTGTCAGATGGCATCGTGTCCAGCTCACTGCCCACCCTCAACTCTTTCATCCTCTCTCCCTCTCCCACGTCTGCAACCCCTCCATTCTATCTCTCTCCATTCTCAATCGCTGTCACTCTCTCTCTCCCTTTGTTTCTCTATGTCTCTCTCTCTCCCTTCATGTGTTCTGCATGCTGCATAGAGAGTACTTTATATACACTACTTCTGTGAGGACAGCGATTTTGACTATAGAAACCTTTTAAATACAAGCCTATGACTTCCCACATACCCTGTATATACATTCATGTATTTTAGTCATTCTTCAGTTACTTTGAAAGTGACTGAAAGTCCCCTGTGCTGAACAACCATACTGATACCTGTTGCAACGCAGGCCATTCTTATAATACATTGATCCCAAATGCCATTCCATCCAGCGCTTATTGTACTTGGTATCATTATCTTGATGTTGTAGCTTGTCATGCCTCCTAGTTTGACTTGCATGGGTTAGGTCAGAATAATGTTGACTGTGTGAACTGGACTTAATGTGTTCATGGCTATGAGTGACTGTTACTTAATGAGTATTGTACCTTATCGGACCTGTGTTTCGTAGTTGTTCCAATGACCTTTGGCATGCACTTATTGTACGTCGCTTTGGATAAAAGCATTTGCTAAATTAATGTAATGTAATGTAAATGCAGAACCACTCCCATGTCCCGTTAGACTCCCATGACAGGAAAGACACCCTCCCAGAATCCGCATCACCCAGCACGTGCAGAAAAGACCGCTGTCCGTCACCAGACATCCCCTGCCCCCCCCCCCACCCCAAGAGCAAACTCATTACATTCATAACAGACACACCGTCCATTTCGCTGAATATCTGAAAATGGCCTTAGCACATCTCCCACTTCATTCCCATTCCACTGGTACTGGACAAAGCAGATGTCCCAGCGCAATTACATATGGCACAACATGCAGCAAAGGGCACATCATTGGTAATGTTATTACAGTACTTCTGTCTCATTGCTCTTATATGTTCTTTTAAAGGGAACAAGGAAAGGCGCACTCCATGTGCCTGACATTGATCTGGACTGAATGCATATTTAACACTGTCACACTTCTCTTTCTTTTACACTTTGTGCAAGCAGCTTGATCAACCATATAATGAATCAATTAATCAGTCAGTCAATCAATCAATCAATGAACCACCTAATCTATCCATCAATCTATCAATCAAGAATCAACCAACCGACCAAACAACCAACCCACCAACTTCCTGGAAATGGTATGAAGCCTTCAAGGTTCCTGAAGCTTAAGAAGCCACTGGATGGCTTCAGCAATGATAATGCAGGGGGAACTTCATCCCTTAGGAATCCGGGACAGTAACGTGGGATCACCCCAGAGCATGGGGGATGCAGAAAAGGGGACGAAGAATAAAATAAACGACAACATTACTTATTATTCATCCCGTGCTCTCATGTTGTCCTCCGTGAAGGTGTCATCCCCGTAAGGGGCAACTCTGACCAGTTCATATCGCTGACTAACTATCAGCACGAGGAAGTGAACGGGGACCTGTAATGACCATCTCTGACTCTTCATTTAGAATGTTGTGGTGAATCCGGTCTCTCCCTCTAATGTCTATCATTCTTAAGGAAGGCTAGAGTTCTCAAGACACCCATGGTCACTGTACCAATGCTGGCTTCACACATACGACTCTCAAAATATTGCAGCAAACTGATGGTAATTATAGCCCTGCTAGCATATTTATAGATTGATTTTGATAGTATCAAGAGTTAGCTTGGTTTCAATAGCCTTACGAATGATCAGGGACGGTTCAGGCCTGAAAAATGTGCGCAAGGCACTCGAATCACTCTGAACAGAATAAGGGAACCGCCTTAAAACTTCTGCTTTTCTCTGACTCTCCATATTTCTGTAGACCTTAATGTGGAATATAAAAGCAGGAAGTGGTCAACAGTAAATTCAAACCACAACCATACTAGGTCAAGAAAATGATTTGTTTCAACTCATGTATTCATGGGGAGTTATAAAATAAAATGGCAACAGACTGGAAGCAATAATTTGATTCAAATATACATTTATTACTGCACTGTTTGAATTTTGTAGCACACAACTATTTTTAAAATCAACAGAATATGGCTCTGCAGCAACATTACAGTTATCGCTCTGGAGTTAGCCTATTGCCTCATATCACTGTGTGTAAGTTTAAGGAGATGGAATTGAAATGATTGGATAACAAATATTATTATTTGTCAATTCAGGTAGCACAGTGCATGTTAGCTTAATTACGTATTAATTAAACAGCAGCCAGGAATGGGATACACAGTAAACTAATGTCAGTCAGGTTAGATAACTGGCTTCCAAGCTAGTCAACATTGCCCTATGAATTTGTTTTTGAGCAAGTTCAAATTCTTTTATGCTGAAATCATTGAAACTGACCATGCACCAAATTGTCACTATCCACGGTCTGTTTTGTTTCACATCATCGGTTCGTTATTTTGTCTAAATTTACTTTCTTACCGGAACAAAGCACATGCTTCATTGTCCATTTTTTTCTCGGTCAATGGAGATCGAGATCAGATGACAGGAAGTCCTGTTCTACAACGCAAGGAAGAAAACAGACAAAACGCCACGTTAAATTTTTTAGCACACTTTTGCAGACACTGGCCCTGTGTTCCTCTTATCCACAAAGCGCTTCGTCACTAACTCTGGGTAACGCGTTTAACCGAGCGTTACTTTCGCAGCACTGCAAGGTTGCTGCCAAACGCAACAGAAAAAGTAGTAAGGATTTCAAAAAGTTTCGGCTTGCATAAACACATCGCTCAAGGTCAAGGACAGCGTGAATCTTGGCGAGACCGAATATGCGGCTAAATCTACGGTGCGAATGTGCCTAAAGAAACCATGGAAATGCTTGGAGCGAAGAACACACGTGTAGAAAATTCCCTACGAGACACCTACCTCTGTACTTCAGAGGGCCCAGGCTGTTGTTGCGTTTCCTGAAGCTGGTCCCGTGTACAGGGAGGTTCAACCACTAGGGGCGCTGTGACAAAAAAGGCAGATTGAGCTTTTCCGTTGAAGTGTCCAAAAACGACGAGACCCTAACACAGCTTGAAATGTACTAATACCTGTATTTGATTATCAGTAGCAGTTCACCACTGTGGCAAAAAAAAAAAATCATGGTGCTGCTACAACATCACAGCAATGCGATAACGACACCGCGCACAGCCTAGTGCAGGCTTACTGGTGCCCAGAGGGAGGAGCGCAGGTGAGGGTAATGGATGGGGCTACCAGACGCGGTCAGGCTAAGGTCGACCCCCGGGAGACGTCCCTCGCCATTGGCTCTTTAAATCGCCATTCAGTCCCTGCGCTTGTTTGTGGAAAAACACAAACACCGCTGAATAACAAAACACTCATCAAGCCCTCCCCCCTGCAAATCTGGCATCTGAAAGGTCTTGAATTAATGATAAAGCCTCCAGACACAAGCCTCTCTGTTCTCGCTTTATCTGATCTGAGATCCAAAAACACCCTCATATATTATCCAATTAATAACACATGTGGAATTATAACTAAGGCGACTCCAGCGCGGCGAAAAACCAGCCGCACAGCAGAGCCTTGAACACGCGTGTAAAAACGCACATGTATGATCCACGGGCGCGGGGTACGTTATCAACAGGCCAAAGAGGGGAGATGGATTGCCTGTGTACGGCACATAGATGGGTCATGTGGTAGGACTGGGGGAAGTTTGTGTTTTATTTGCTTATGTTTAGGGGGGGGGGGGTGTTGGGCGTACAGGTCTACATGCAGAGTCCTGGTTACACTGCTCTCCCGGTCTTGGTGTCAAGAGCGAGGAGGTCTCTCTCTCTCTCTCCCTCTCTCTCTCTCACTCTCTCTCCCTCTCCCTCTCTCTCTCTTCCCCTCTCTCTCTCTTTCCCCTCTATCTTCCCGGCAGCGGTGAGAGTTCTCGGCCAGGAAACAGGGGGAGCTGGCACGGCTTCAGCGGGAAAACACCGGGAGAGAGCCGCGGCGACGCCCTCCCGCCGCGCGGGATCCGGGCTGGCCCCGCCGCGGAGAGCGCTAAATAAATGAAAGGGCGCGGGGCCGCAGTAACGAGGGGTCTAAATGCGGCGTGTTACGCACGGCCGCCCAGGGACCGGGGGGGAGAGAGCTGGCAGCGGCCGAAGCGCTCCTGTGCCAGGCGGAGGGGCGCCGAGGAGCGGGCGCGTGTGGGCGTGAGGGTACGCGTGTGTATGTGCGGCTGTGCTGTGTGTGTGTGTGTGTGGGTGTGGGGGTGTGTGGGTGTGTGTGTATGTGTGGTGGTGTGTGTGTGTGTGTGGTGTGTGTGTGTGTGTGTGTGTGGATGTGTGTGTGTGTGAGTGTGCATGTGTGTGTGTATGTGCATGTGTGTGTGTGTGTGTATGTGCGGTGTGTGCTGTGTGTGTGTGGAGTGGGTGTGTGTGTGAGGTGTGTGTGATGTGCAGTGTGTGTATGTGTGTGTGTGTGTGTGTGCTGTGTGTGCATGTGTTGTAGTGTGTGATGCATGTGTGTGTGTGCTGTGTGTGTGCTGTAGTGTGATGCATGTTGTGTGTGTTGTATGTGTGTGTGTGGTAGTATGTGGTGGTGTGGTGTTCAAGTTTGTAAGCTTGTGCGATTGTTCAAGTGCATCTGTCTGTTTGTATATGTTGGTATATGTTATATGCGTGTGCAGTGTACTCATGTGCATGTGTGTATGGGGATGGAGAATGGAGAGGGAGGGGGTGAGTGTGCGTTTAAATTCAGCGACATCTGTTCATTACAACTGGAGTGTGTTTATTTTTATACAGCCAGCCACAACCAGAGAGCCAAACTGGCACAACTGGTTAATGTACCAGTCCTCTCTCCACTCAACATCAAATGAAATATTTAAAGCGGGAGAAAGACAGAACAAAAGACGGGGATTAAGAGAAAGAAAGAGAAAAAAGGCACAAATTGTGGGGGAGAACGGAAGGGATTAATAAATGAACTAATGCATGAATCAAACAGAAAAAAAATGTTTGCAAGCTTGATAATGATATCTGGATTGGGAATTGCGGGGAACTGTATTTGCAAACACACACACACACACACAAACACACACATAAATGCATACACACACGCACACCCGCACATAAATGCATACACACATGCATCCGTACTGAGTAGAATGCAGAAAAAATATTGGTATTGAATATAAATGAGAAAAATTTTTGGTTAGGCATACCTGCAAGATCAGGTATTGTTCGCTATTCGGTATACTTGGGGAATCTCTTTATTTGAACCTTTTGCCACCTGGTGACCAAATTATGGGCATAACTTTGAGCGGGCGAGTGAGTGAGTGAGTGAATGAATGAATGAATGAATGAC
Organism: Anguilla rostrata; assembly: GCF_018555375.3. Taxonomy (NCBI): domain Eukaryota; kingdom Metazoa; phylum Chordata; class Actinopteri; order Anguilliformes; family Anguillidae; genus Anguilla; species Anguilla rostrata. The sequence continues at coordinate 36,542,494 of NC_057934.1, forward strand.
AGTGCCAAACTGACTGGGTGCTTGAGTGATTAAGTAAGTGAGGAACATCACCATTTGAAGGGCTGCTTAATCACAGCTAAAAAAAAAAAGAAAAGAAAAATCCTGGCACAGCAAAAGCAGGCTTAGCGCACATATATAAAAAAATGTCTATTTCATCGAGTTAAGAGCCCGGTGTTTTAACCACCTCAGCGTTTTTTTTCCTTTGATCGACAGCCAATGGCATTCAATTACCCAACACTGTGATGGATGCAGCCTCCGCCCTCTCTGGCCCCCGTGGGTCGGCATGAGTGACACAACAAAGTGGGTCTCCCGCTCAGGGCACTCTCAGTGAGTGGCCCGCCTTCCCAGAAAGTTCTGAGCGCGTTCCTGTAAATTCCAGATCATTTCGCAGTGCGGCTGTTAGGCAGCTGAACAGTTAAGACAGGAACCCGATCAGAACCCCGGACACACGCGGCTGCAATCGGTTCCGGTTTCGGGAATATCACGGAGCGACGTCCTGACGCCGCAGATCAGAGTCCTTCGCTTCAGTGTATAAAAATCTGGGCTTCTTAACTGTGCCCACGCAGGAAGCTGGAGTCTGGCCGGAGTGTAGCGTGCAGGAAGTGTTCTCGGGGGTCGACAAAGACAACCTGCTGTCCCTACGTCCGCCCACGCTTTCTGAGGGTCTGCACTCCGCACACGCCCACCATTGTGCCCCACCCCTCCCCGCTCTCCAGTCCCCCCTCCCCTGGGACTCCCTGCTCCGGAATGTCACTCATGGGGAAGAATCTCGCTGCAGGCGCTCAATATGTCGACTGTGTCTGACTGCAGACCTAACAGGGCCGAGAGAGAGAGAGAGAGAGAAAAGAAAGAAAAATAAGGAGAGAGATAGAGATAGGGAGAGAGACAGAGAGAGAGAGAGAGAATGAGGGAGATCCATAAAAGGATGCCACTACCATACAGTTAAACTAATTTAAGTAATTTGATCAGAATTTAATAGTTTGAATTGATTTCATCAGTGATAATTAGAAAGCTTTGGATTTGATTGCCAAATTATTCTGGCTTTTTTCATGAGAAACCGAGAGGCATGGCTGAAGATGCATAAATTGCAGTTCACTTTATTTTAGTATCTCTACCATTCTGTTTCTATTACAGAGTTCCTGTTTTGCATTGCTCTGGTACACACTAGTGCGCTCCGAGCCAGCTGCACTTATAAAACTCCGCTGGTCAGAGCAGCATCCTGGGCTCTTGTTACGCTCCTATAAATTCCGTTCAGTCAATATAAACATCTCTAATATTGTAAGAGCAGCTGCGAAACACGGGTCTGCTTGTCTTCATAAAATTCTTTGGCTCCAATAATTTATTGGAGCGTGTCGGCGTCCCATTTGTCAAACGTATCATTTTGGAATATGATTTACTGCAGGCCCTTAAACGCAACACGTTTCGCCCGAGGACAACATGGCGCGTTCTTGAGGGGCATCGCTGTTTATGTGTAATTAAGGAATTAGGCAAATGAAGACGTGCGTGCGGAGTGCTACGCTAAAGGGGAGCGGCGCTAACGTCGCGGTGGGACTCTTAGGTCTTTTCTAATACAGGGTGGCTGTAGTAAGCTCTGCTCTTCCTAATGTAACAAGCTCTCACTGACCCCCATTGTCCCTCCCCGCATTAATGAGACGGCGGTGAAGGCAGGACCCGGTTGTCCGCGCGCGCTCGTCCGCGGCCGAGGCCTAGCGCGCGCGTGCTAGCGGAGGCCGTATCCTCCAGCGGGTCTCTGCCTGTGGCAGGTGCGCTCTCAGATGCGCGCTAATACCCGAGCGCCCCACAGACGCTGCTCTTTCAGACAAGCCGAGGAGAAGAGCAAACACCGCTGAGTGGATCCCGCCATGGGGTCGCCTCGCCGGGAGGAGAGGGAGAGTTTGCACAGGAGTCCCGGGCCTCGCTCGCCCCGCGCGCGAAGCTTAAGGGATTACAACCCGAGAGCGCGCGGTAAATACAGTTAATTCTGGCCCAGATTAGGCCTGCGCAGGGCCCTTCACTTCATACCACTGGCAGGCAGCAGCCCGCAGCTCGGGGGGGAAGAGCCAAGAGCCTCTCTACCTGTCTCAGACGGCAGCCATTTTGATTCGGGTGTGAACGGTTTGTCAGCATAGACCGGTAAAAGTATAGTCATCTGGACTCTACACGGTTATCACCTTTAAAATATGTGAAGGAGACATAAAATAATAAAATATATGAATGGATAGATATAAGGAAAACCCTCAATTGAAAAATAGGTCAATGTATATACAGTATATATACATATTAGCTTAAAATGTATGTTAAAATCAAACCAGACAAACCCAGGATAGAGAGAAAATGTCTGCTTCAGAGTGTCATGTTTGTTGGTCGTTAGCTATCCATGTTCAGTTTGCTGGTCCTCATCACTGCAGATAAATAAATTAGTGCATACATATTCTACCACGATAAATTAATAAGCTGAATCGTGTGAATAAATCTCTGTCAAGTTTAGATTTTGGTTGGAATTCAAATATATATATATATATATATATATATATATATATATAACTGTGTTCTGGGCATTGCCATGGCAACACAGATTCTGCATTTTTCCCAAGTGTCTTAGCAACCACAGACACACACTCACACACAGTGAGTGATGCACGCACAAACAAAAACACACACAGACACGATGCCTGACCAATGGCCAGCAAGATCATGACAGCTGATTCCAAGTAGCCAATACTAAATTTGATGAACCCAATGCACGTACCCTCTAAAATGCTGTTTCATTCCACTGTGGTAGAATACTTAATTATATAATATTTCCATCCTTTTCATTTTGACTTCAGCTATAAAACATTTCCCAGGCAGAGTTTGTTCAGAGAGGATGTTCACTGATTGGGTGCTAAGAATATGAATGACTATCATAAGATCAGACTCGATGGCACTGGACGCAGTTCTTACATACAGTCGATTGTTATCTGCCCGCCGTCCTTTCCCGGCACTATTGAGCTGTCTTGCAGGGCATTCTGCAGCCAAAACACAAAGACTTTACACTATGGCTAATGTAGCAGCCAGTCACTGCGCTAATTCTCTCACCGCATTCTCTATAAGGTGGTCTCTCACCACAACACTCAAGTGTGTCACAGTCTCCGAAAATATTGTGGGATTCGCCTATTCAGAGTTGTTTATTTTAATCAAGTGCCACTTCAAGTGGTGTTTTTAATTTCAAAGTGATTTGAAATTTTAATTTTGTTATTTGAATCTGTTCATATTTAGATTATTTGAAAATCTTTTTTTTCTCCTTCTTCTTCTTCTTCTTCATTTTGGGTGCTGTGTTCCATTATTGTATTCAAATTTAATCTCTGTTTCTTGCTAAATCTGTATTATGTATATTATATACTGTATTATGAATATTAGAATGAAATGTGAATCAAAATAAATCACAGCCATAGTATAACATAAATACATGAACATACTGGCCAAAATTCAATTTTTACAATTTGTCATCAAATGAACACAGTTAAACCTTCTCATTTAAGTTTGTTTCTTTACTTTCTTTTATTTTATATTTGTATTGTTAACACCAAGACTGATATGTTTGTGTCTAGCATCAGTTTAAAATAGCAGAGCTGAGGAATAATTAAGGAACAGGGTATGTAACCAGATGGTTGCAGGTTTGATTCCCAGATTCTGCAGTGGTACGTATTGCCAGTGTGCAGTATTGCACTAGTGGTTGGACAAATGCACAAATGAAAAATGTAAGATGCATTGGCTCTTGGCAATGCCAACTTTACATAAAAAAATATTGCCTCAGGCACTGAAGAAAAATGAAAAGATTTAGAGTAAATGTAAAAGTGTAAACATCTAAGAATACTGGAAACAATAAGAAAAAAAATTTCTTTGGATGAATCAAACACAAACATACAAGACATGTGTCTATGGAATGTTTAGTATGGGCTTGCTGAACACTAAGACAGAACAGATACCGCATTGCAGGGGCTTAGTTGTGTATGTGAGATATACAGCACATTAACAGGTGCATTACCTGGTGTGTTGAGGCTTTCATAAATCAAACATCAATGAAATACTGACATATGTGAGGCCTTTCATTTTGCTCATTCATATCACAAGATGGTTATGTGTTATGTGGCATACTGCCATATAGAGTTCACTGTGCTATCGCTAAATACTAATCATTAAAGGAACGAGAAAGCATTTAATCTTTTGTAGGAACTGCTATTGATATCATTAGCATTGTACAGTGGTTCTGAGTGTGTTAATGGAATCATGTTCTGCGCTTCGCAAAAAAGTGGTGGTTGCTCTTCATATTCCTGAACAACAAAAACAGCGACAAACAATTCCACCTTCTATGAAAAAGCCACTTACCGAACGCAACACTGTGCCTCGTTTTTTACGTGCAGTTAGGTTCGGTTTTGCCATGGCGTTTTGCTTATTGGGGAGCGGAGACGATGTGCGGTTGGAAAGAGAGAAGGGGGGAAGCTTCAGAAGTCTGGGTTTCCAGTCGGCAGAGGAAGACAATGAGAAGCTGGCACCGTCGGAGCGCTGTGCCAGGGGGACTGGAGTGCCACATGGTGCCCCTGCGCGGGGCCAGCCGGGGGGAGGTGAGCGTGTGTGTGTGTGTGTGTGTGTGTGAGTGTGTGTGAGAGAGAGAGAGAGTGTGTGTGTGTGTGTGAGAGAGAGAATGTGTGTGTGTGTGTGTGTGAGAGAGAGAGAGTGTGTGTGAGTGTGTGTATGTGTGTGAGAGAGAGAGAATGTGTGTGTGTGTGTGTGTTGAGAGAGAGAGATGTGTGTGTGTGTGTGTGAGTGTGTGTGAGAGAGAGAGAGAGTGTGTGTGTGTGTGTGTGTGTGTGAGAGAGAGAGAGAGTGTGTGTGAGAGAGAGTGTGTGTGCGTGAGTGTGTGTATGTGTGTGTGAGAGAGAGCGTGTGTGTGCATGTGTGAGAGAGAGAATGTGTGTGTGTGTGAGAGCGAGAGTATGTGTGTTTGTGCATGCATGCGAGAGTCTGTGTGTGCATGTGTTTGTGCATGCATGCGTGTGTCTGTGCGTGTGTGTGCGTGCATATGTGTGTGTGTGTGTGTGTGTGTGTGTGTGTATTGGGTTGGAGGGGGGTTTGAAAGATGGGGAGGGGGAGAGGAGCCGAGTTTGCATCTTAAATTCCACAACATCTGTTCAGCAGCACGTCACAGTGGAAGCCGGTTGTTGCAGGCACTTTAATTAGGGAGAGATTGAGACTAATTTTCAACAATAACTCAGGTACTCCAATGGCCCCTTCTCTAAAACCGCGGTGCACAGAGATAGCCCTCTCCAAAAACGGCCTTTAGACGAGAGAGGTGCGGCTGGGACGCCCTTCGCCTCGAACGTGGACTCCCCCCTGAGCCCCCGCCCGTGCCAGGATGGGCTCCAGAGATCGCCCGAATCTGCCTCCGAATTACCGCGTCTTCCGGAAGGTTCTGACCGCCCTGTGTGGCGCGGGTTTTCGCGCGCGCGCGCTCGCCGGTCGATCGGTCACGCGGAGCGCGTCTGTGTGGAGGGGCGCGTGCGCGCGAGCCGCTGGCAGGGACCCGCCGATGAAATATTTAGATGCGCCGGGGTCTTCTGCTCTCGCAAAGCAGCTGCCAGGGACCGCGCGTGGCTCTTCCAGGTTCCCGGCACGTCTCTTTCCCTTTGTCTTCCGCAGCGTCGGCGGGACCCTCGGCTCGCCGGCGGCGCGCTTCCGAACGGCGCGCTGCCTCGGCGCGCCCCCCCGCGCGATTCGCATCGAGCGTGGCCTGACGAGGAGCGGCAGGTTTCGGTTCTTTGCACACGGGCACTGAGGATGAGCGCTGTCTCGAACCCCTCCCACCCTGGGCCTCCCAGACCACAACTGGCCTTCAGAACACTTAAGCTTAACTTTGAGCTGAGAAGAAGCTAGCCATCATTCGTCAGTCACACGGAGCTGCAAGTGTCAGGTGTTAGTGTCACTTATGGCCACGGAAGACCAATATTGTCTTACTCTTGACTCAAACTAACCTGCAAACGATTTCACTTTAACACGCACACTCCCTGCTGAACACCATTGAAGAGCATGCAGTATAGTTCTGAGAAAATTACTCAGTTTCTTGCGACCATATATAAAAACATTTATACATCTGGCCGAAGCATTGAATTACATTAATCTTTCTGGGGAGAAATTTAGCACGAGAGAAAATATTTGATTTTGATATTCGCACCATGCACCAAGCTGATGGCCCTTACTACTATTGGTACACCTTTCTTGGGTTAAATGTAAGTATTTTAAAGGAGCAGACAGTCCACAAAATACAAAATGTCCGCACACCTTGCGAATGTGAGATTGAAGCTCGCCTGAGATCAAACACCCCGGCGCCGCATCCTCACAGACTGTGTGGGAGGAGACGGGCGATGCCCCACCGAGCAAATGAGGTGCGCGCGCGAATATCGGCGCGCGTCCTTCATGCCGGGGACCAAGGGCTCCGCAGGACGGGGGACATCTGTCACCCCGCCCGTCTTTCGGGCGGAGGGAGAAGGGGATCAGACGCCGCTGGACGCTCCTGCAGCGCCGGGCGCTCCCGATCAGAGAACGTTCCGGTAGAAAATTCGATAACGGGGGGGGGGGGTTCTAAAAGGGCTTTGTCGCACTCGGCGGCGGGAAAGCGGAGCCGGGGGGGGGGGTTGGGGGACTCGAATCAAATGCGAGGACATCTGGGATATTTAGAAAATGTGTTTTCGTGACATGTGAATATGGTGGTGACAAATTCCTTAATTCGCTGTTAATTTCCGTAAAAGCATTGCTCTTCTGGCCATCTGTCCAAATTGGTCTATCTTTTCTGATACTGACCACAGCAACAAAAAAAAAAAAATGTTAAAAAAAAAAATAAAAAACGCTCTCTACGGTCGCTCTTCCAAGTGGAGCAGTTAGCTGTGGAATCCAGAAAACGGGCACGGCATTATGAGGTCAGTCAAGCTTCACCTCTCCCACAATGAGGGACTGGGGCATTAGTGCATTCTCTCCCTCTCTCTCTCTTTCTCTCTCTCTCTCTCTCTGTCCCCACTCTCTCCTGATGCCTGCTGGCACTTTGGGAGCAGGGCCCCCCCGTTCCCCCCCCCCCCCCGTTCCCCACGCACCCCCCAATCCCCCCCCCCCCTCCCGAACCTCCGCCCGAATGCCAGCCGACAGCCCTCACAGTGTGGCACGCCATCTGCTGCCGCCCTCCCCGACTCCGCCGCCTCTCCGCAGATAGCTACCCACAAGCCACCTCTCCCTCAGCTCCGCGCCGCACCAAACAGGAGGCTTTCGCGCGGATCACTTCACCCCCGATACCCCCGCCAGACATGGAGGGGTGGGGGGGGGGGGGGGGGGGGAAGGGGTGAGAGGAAGGGAGGGCAGGATAGAGGGAGAGTAAAAAAGGGAAACATAAGCACACAATGCGGTCACATACGGGCTCTCGCGCGCACAATAGCGAGAATCGCGCGGACATCCATTCAGATACACGTTCACACCAGGAAAGTCGCACTGCGCCTGTGTTCATCTCAGTGTTTACACCTGGCAACATGGCAGTTCGAATCGGCTTCTGATCGCGACTGAACGGGCGTACCGGCGTTGCCGTGCGGCGGGAGCTCCGAGCCGCAGTAAGCTGCGGTGTAATTTTAATTGACCATTAACCTTCAATCTACGCGCAGTAGAGAGCCGCCACTTCGCAAAACAGCGCGCAGGTCGGAATACCAGCGTACCGCAGCTGTCGGCCTCTCTTCCTCTCTTTCTTTCAATGACACACACGCGCGTGCACACGCGTGCAGGCTCACACACACACACACGCACACAAACCCAAAATATGTGTGCGCGCGTGTGTGTCTGTGCAGCGCGCGTGCGTGCGTGCGTTCGTGCGCGCGCGCGCGCGCGTTTGCGCGCGTGTGACTGGAAGGGGCACCGCAGCGGGGGTCAGATTAAATTGCCTCGCTCTGCGGGCAGACACCCCCGTCACAACTTCAATATCGCCATCCGCCTCGGAGCCAGCGCCCACTGCGCTTTCATTCCGTTTTCCTCTTACGCAGTCAATTTGTGTTTGTCTGTCACGGAGCCCCAGACAGCCCACACCTGCCCGCGGAGGGCGAGGCTGGAGCGAGCGTTCTGTAGCAAACACGCTCCGCTTCAGAGGAGCTGCTTCCATCCATCTTCGGCCTTTCATTCCGCAGCCAAACCAGACCTGAGTAAAAAAGCAAAAAAGCTAGTTTCAAGTGCTTCGATTGCTTTAAAATACTCTTGCATTAAAGCATAAAATACAATACTTGCAAACACAATTTATTTGAATATTCAAAATGATTTGGAAACATTTTGAATATAAAAAATGATTTTAATATTAATTTAAATTTGAAAGTTGTTTTTAATTAAATATATCTTAAGTCATTGATCAATATAAACTGTTAACTGTATAATTTCTTTGATTTGTTTGAAAATACTCATGTACTCAGTACCTTTTTGCAAAAATACAGGCAATGACATATCATTGGCCATAATTCATGTTCAAATTCATATGCACTCATGGTAGTATACAATGCAGATAAAAAGTATTTCCTGATTTTCTCTATTATTATATATTTGTCACACTGAATGGTTTCAGATCTTTAGACAAAATGTAATATTACACACAGGGAACATGAGTAAACACAAAACACATTTTTAAATGATTATTTCATGTATTTAATGGGGGTGGCATGATGGTGCAGAGGGTAGCACTGTCACCACACAGCAAGAAGGTCCTGGGTTCAGATCCCAGCCTGGGCCTGTGTGGAGTTTGCATGATCTCCCCGTGTCCACATGGGTTTCCTCCAGGTACTCTGGTTCCCTCCCAAAGTGCAAAGACATGCAGTTAGGCTAATTGGGATGCCGGGGCCCCCCACGACCCGGACGAGGATGAGTGGGCATAGATAATGGATGGATGGATGGATGTATTTAATGAAAAAAGTTATTAAACACCCACCGCACCTATGTAAAAAAGTTACTTCCCCTTTCAACTTAATAACTCATGCACCACCTTTAGCAACAATAACTGCAACCAAACGCTTCCTGTAATCTTTGACATCACTGTGGAGGAATTTTAGCCTGCTCTTCTTTGTAGAACTGCTTTAATTCAGATACATTGGTAGGTTTCAAGCATGAACTGTTTGTTTCAGGTTCTCCCGCTTTTGGGTTCAAGTCAGGACTTTGAGTAGGTCACTCCAAAACTTTTATGTTTCTTTTCAGCCATTCAGATATGGACTTGCTTCTGTGTTTTGGATCATTGTCTTGCTGTATAACCAAATTGCTCTTCAGACAGACAGATGACCAGACATTTGCCTTAAGAATTTTCAGGTACAGAGCAGAATTCATGGTTCCTTCAATGATGGCAAGTCGCCCAGGTCCTGAGGCAGCAAAGAATCCCCATGCCGTCACACTACCATCACCATGTTCGACTCTTGGTATGATGTTCTTACTGTGAAATTCTGCATTTGGTTTACGCCAGGCATAATTGGGACCTGTGTCATCCAAAAAAGTTCCACTTTTGACTCATTTGACCATAGAATATTATCCCAAAAGGCTTGGGGATCATCATACACTTTTGCCATTTGCAGCCCAGCTCATCCTTCCTGGATGAGCTGTGCTACACCATTGAGGAAAGTCTGGCAGGCTGTTCACTCCTGGGACGATTTACCACTGTTCAGTGTCCTCCTTCGATCGTGATATAGTGTGTTTGCAGAAACTTTGTGGTGATTACTTCTTTCTGATGATATGGTGTAGTATGAGTGAGGTGTATATTCAACAGGGCTGGCTGCAATCAAACCTGGCTGTGTTCAATAAGCTGAATGTAATTATCAATTAAATTAGGTTAATTGGTTGATTGAGTAACTAAGAGTCAACTACTTTTTCACATTGGTATTATGAGTGTTTGATAACTTTTCTCATTAAATAAATGAAATAATAATTTTTAAATAATTGTTTTGTGTTTACTCAGTTTCCCTTTGTCTAATATTTCATTTCAAGATCTAAAACCACTCAATGTGACAAATATTAAATAATAATAAGAAAATCAGGAAGGGGGCAAATACTTTTTCATAGCACTGCACACAATTTACCTTCATCTACATTTGAATCATTCAACAGGGCAAGAAGCAGTGAATGTGAATGTTGCACTTCAGATTTGATACTAAATACATAAACATTTATCCAATTCATATCTTACAATATGTTTACAGAATTAAACTATTTAAAGGTAAAATGTTCATTCATAAACATATGTAATCTAACAATATGATTAATTTATCGATAAACTTGTATGCAATCCTTTCTTCATACTCACTGACCAACAGTCTTGAGCATTGTGTTTGGTTAAGATAATTCAAATGTATTAAAAAATTGTATTTGAAATGTATGTTCAATATTTTTTTAATATAAGCTATTTTAAAGGTTTCCAACACAAATTGTTTGGGGCAATGCATCTGACAATTTTGTTATGTACTAATGCATTTGACCCAGGTCTAGGCCATTGTAAAAAACATGTGGAATTTGACAGTTAAATAAAACTTCCACCAAAAATGGAAATTTTACTTAAAATATAAGCCATTTATTTAATAACAAAAGAATGTAAAATAAAGGGCAAAATTTACTAAAATTGCACACCACATGCAATATGTAGCACATCTCAAAATATGCAGTTAATTAAATGGCATGGACCTTAGTATCTATGGATCTTTGAATTTAACGCCCACACTGTATTAATCCGCGACCATCGTGGATGCTGGTGCTGCAAGTGTCGCAAAAAATATCTCCGCCATCACAGTAGTTCATTTAACGTCTGCAAATCCCTGTTGAGATTTGAGTCCTCTTTATATCTATGTTTTTTTGCATGTCAGCACACCTGTTCTCTGAAATGCGTGGAAGCAGCCGCAGCTTGCGTCTATGGTGGCCCAGTGGCTAAGCAGAGTGGCCCCTGCACCAGGGGGACCGCACAGCTGCCATGCATGCGTATGGGTGTGTGAATAAATCCAGATAATCTGATTGTATCAAATTTTCAAAATTCTCCTAAATTGACTGTAGATGTTCAGAGATGTTAATTCTTATCATTTAAATATAAAACTTAACACATTTTAATTGTGTTATATAATGTTTTACTGTACACAATTACACAAAATTATATACTTTGAAACCAAAACAGTTGCTCATAGAAAAAATATTTTAACAAGCAATTTGTATATATTTTTTTCAATAAAATGTGTTGTAATTATTCACACCCGTTTTCAGCATTGTCCCGCATTGCTCATTTATTTTACCCTGACAGGAAAGGCATCTGCACCAGCCCCACCCAAATCTGTCCCACCTCCTCTGGAGGACCACAGAACTGCCGTTTTGTTGGATTTCATCTGAAAGCTGCAAACCTCCACTCAGACTATCAGTGCTAAGCACTCACTGCTGAGATCTGCAGCAGCTCACACACAGAGAGCCCTGCACAGTTTCATCTCCCTCTCTTATGCCTGTCAGAGCAGAAATGTGGGATTCCAGATTCATGTGAGGCCTTCACATCGGACGATTTCTCAGTACAGCGTTGAAACATTTAATTCGCTGCAGCAGCCATCTTAAGTATGAGGAGCAGTTTAGGGAACGATCAGAGGGTTGCAGGTTTGAATAAAAAAAACAAAGCCCTGCTGTTGTACCCTGGAGTGAAGTACTTAACCTAGATTACATTAGATATGAGGCTGTATAAAAGTAAGTGACAATGTCAGCTAGTCTGTTGGAGTGAAGTACCTATCCTGAATTACTATCTAGGAAATGTCAGGCTGTACAAAAATGACAATGCAACCTATTTTGTATAGGCTATATCAGGGGCTCTCAAACTCCTGGGGCACTCCTGTATATATTGGTTCCTGTTATAGCTTCTGAATCAATGAAGTTCAAAGAGGTTTTAAGTTCTTCCAGGGTTACTTTCAGCAGCCTGAGTCACTTTACCAATTAGTCCATCATTTTAAAGAGTACTTTAAAGGAATCACTTGCCACATTGTAGGGAAATAAAGCATTAGTCAGTCAGTCCAAGGACATGTGACTTCATTAATAGCAGGATTAGTCATTTCTGACATGCAAAATGAAGAATAGACATCAAGACAAAATGCTGAATTGAGAGCATTACAATTCAGTGGCTGCATTGCGGTGAGAAGTCATTTATTGGCTAAAGAATCCACACACCTCGCCAAGGCCTTGACTGACTGCCAATTCAAAGGAAACCACAAGAACCATCATACACATGGGTCCACAGGGACAGAGTGTGTGGACCTCTGGGCTTTATGACTTACATACAGCATTGCATTTAGCTACACACAAAAAATACACAGCACCTTCAAATGATTTACGCCCTTCATAAAGGTCAATAAAGATAAATACAACTACTGAGTGATTATAAGATGAGAGACACATTTAACTGAGAATCAACGGAAGCGACCAGAATATCTTCAAATTATAAAAACACTTCCCAGAAGCGACACATATTCACATCTTTGTTTTCAAGGTTTAGAATTATACGGAGATGTATAATATAGCGGGTTTTCAAAAAAATGTATTTATTAGATTAGTGTCACGACTTAAGAAGCATGTGTTAGGATAACCAGGTTGACATAACAGATCGCACACGCCACAGTACAGCGTAAATACTACAGATTCGACAAATTACCAGAAGCAATTTCTTTTTTTGCCGAAGAGGTAAAGAATCATACCTGTGTCAGGAGGAAGACCTGAGAAAATAAAGTAAGAAAAATCCAAAAACAAGTTTGCTTATGCTTCCCTCTAATGTTCATTTAGAAAGCTAACCTATCCAATTAGCTTCCGAAGAAGACGGCAAATCAGAGCCTCTGGCGTTTTGCGTTACCTGTTCCGATAAGCTAAATAACAAACCAAAAATCAACTTTCCACAGCCACAACAAAGAGGCAAGAAAACAAACAAACAAACAAAAAACTCCTAGAACATATCTGGAAATTCCTTGCAATCGCTGTTCTTGGTATTACTTTCGCATTTAATTTCTCCTGGTTCCGTCACCACAGGTGTGGTGCAGTTGAAATAAATCAGTCTCGCGGCTCTGAGAAAAACGGACAAGACGGCTGGGAGACATAATAAGGTAAAGGACATGACAATTGGTGAACTTATTGGGTGGGATGGGATCTTGATCAGTCATTCATAAAGAATCATTCAAGATCCCGTGAACCGGCCTCGTAGACCGCCCTCCTGATGAAATTTTGTGTGTTGTGCTCAGATGAGATAAAAAATGTAGCTTTTAGGCCATCCGCACCAGCAGTGCGTTTGACATAGGAAGATTGATTCTTGTGTTGATAGGAACGTCATACCTATAGTGAAATTTGCTCTTTGATGTTATAGGTTTATTTTTTATTGACTGATTCTTGCAAAAGTCAATGGGATCATGAACTCCAGTATAGCCATTTTGACCTCATGCTGGAAAGCTTGACCGCAAATGTATCTTTCAACAATAAAATGATCCCGCACGTTCTTCAAACTCAACCAATAAATGATTAATTTACCACAAAATTACTGTTTTGCTGTTTTTGTCTCTGGATCAATATTCAAGTTTTCAGAATGTAACCAAATTTTCTGGTTTGAACTGAGGAGGACATTTTCAGTAGAAAATCTAGAAAGATTGTGTATGCAAGAATGGACAAGGATGTGTCCATCTATCTCATAAAATATTACAGAAGAATGTCCTTGTTAAGAGAGGGTGCTGAAAACTGGGGTGTGAATAATTGTGACATTTCTTTTTGAAAAAAAAAATTATACAGAATATGTTTCGATGAGCAATTTTATTTGTATGAAAGAATATTATTTTCCCATTTTTGGGCACATACTATAGCTAATTACTTTTTTTAACCAAGTTTTAACCTTTGCTCATCTTTATCAAGTGTTTGAATAATTTTTGGATAATATATATGTTGCCTCTGGGAATTACTGAATATGGATGTCTTCATTCATCCATATTCAGTAATTACAGCAACATGTAACATTTTCATGTGATACTATGTTCTATTCATACGCCGTGCTATCTCACATTGTGTTATGCTACCATGTTACAACGGTCAAAGGTTATGTATGCATAAGCTGAATGTTTATAGACTTATTTAAATTTGTTTTTTGCTTCACATATTTTCCTGTTCCTTCTCGGGCATGCGACACTCGCAGAGAGGGAAGGATGTGAGAGCCGTGCAGTCTCATCCTTCACTGGAGGAACCCTGTCATCTCACGTCTTTATAAACCGAATTAATTATAGACACAGAGATGCGGGGAAGGCAGCGTGAAAGAGAGGCAGAGACAGGTAGATGTGGAGGAGAGAGGGAGAGAGGGAGAGACAGGGAGATGTGGAGGAGAGAGGGAAAGAGAGGGGGAGACATGGAGATGTGGAGGAGAGAAGAGAGGGAGAGAGGAGAGGAGGAGAGGGAAGGGAGGAGGACGGGAGATGTGGAGGAGAGAGGAGAAAGAGAGGGGGAGACAGGGAGATGTGGAGGAGAGAGGGAAAGAGAGGGAGAGAGGGAGATGTGGAGGACAGAGGGAAAGAGAGGGAGAGACAGGGAGATGTGGAGGAGAGAGGGAAAGGGAGGGAGAGACATGGAGATGTGGAGGAGAGAGGGAAAGAGAGGGAGAGACGGGGAGATGTGGAGGAGAGAGAGAAAGAGAGGGAGAGACAGGGAGATGTGGAGGAGAGAGGGAAAGAGAGGGGGAGACAGGGAGATGTGGAGGAGAGAGGGAAAGAGAGGGAGAGAGGGAGATGTGGAGGACAGAGGGAAAGGAGGGAGAGACAGGGAGATGTGGAGGAGAGAGGGAAAGAGAGGGAGAGACAGGGAGATGTGGAGGAGAGAGGGAAAGAGAGGGAGAGACAGGTAGAGGTGGAGGACAGAGGGAAAGAGGCAGATTTTGAGCGCGGAGTACCTTGCGTTAGTGGAGAGGGTTGAGGGAGGTGGGAGAGTGTAATGGGGCTTGCGGGTGCGATGCCGGCGAGTGATGGATTTCGGGATCAAGGCTGGAGAGAGAGAGAGAGGGGGAGGGAGAGAGAGATAGAGGAGAGAGAGTGAGAGAGAGAGGAGAGAGAGAGAGAGAAAGGGGGGGACTGATGCTCCTCTGCTCAGCTTGCGTGGGTGTGGAGGCTCACCGCTGACATCCTATCCATCAGCGGTGCGCAACATTAACTGTTTGGAGCCGAACCAAGACCACAGAATCTGTCTCTCCTTTCCCGAGCTCTCTCTCTCTCTCTCTCTCTCTCTCACATTCTCTCATCTCTTACCCTTTCTGTGTCTCTCCTCGTCTTCTCTCTCATTCATACTCTGTTTTACACAACTTTTCTCTCTCATTCTCTCCCACTTTTTCTTTTCTCTTCTTTCACTGTCACCATCATTCACTCCCTCCATTTCTTTGAGCTGCTCCCCATCTGTACTGCATGGGTGCTTTTCTGTCTTTCTTTCTCACTAGTTGTCCTGCTGTCTCTTTCTCTCTCTCCCTCTCTCTCTTTGTCCCCCTGTCTCCCTGTTAATAATTTAACCCTTGCTCTGCCAAAGACCTGGCTACCCTCCAGGCTCCAGCTGGCACCTCTGTGGCACTCCTGGGAGACAGAGATGTGTCAAGCCTCCCCAAATCTCATAGAGCTGGTCGTTGGTGCGGTTGTAGCTGTAACTCATAACCGTGTTCTGTTCCTATTGGCCAAAAATGAGTGCACACCCTAGTATTAACTCATCTTATTGGAAGATCAGGGAATCTATTGTTTAATGGTATAGAAAGGGTTGAACTGTTAATGTCACAAGAGAAGCTGACATTGTTTTTCCCCCCCCTCTCCTCTGCAAGGTTGGCATCAATGTAGCATCTGGGCTCTCAAATTGGCATCAGACAGGGGGAGGGGGAAGGAAACAGATGCCAATGGAAGGAGCCTCTCTGTCTTTCTCTCTCACTCTCTCTCCGTCCCGGTCGCCCATTTTTCTATGGAGCCATGACATTTTATCCATGCACCACGATTTCACAGCAATTTGTGGCAATAACAATAGTGACAGTGATGACAATAATAGAGATAATTCACAACAAATCACATGACCAAAGGCGAATAAGCCACTGCCAACTGAACACAGCCACTGCCAACAGTGAATCAAACAAATGGACGTGCTAACAGAATGGGAAGAGACACCTATCACAATGTGACCCTTTACTCTCGCATACCTCAGCCTTGTCTCTGCACTCACAATCATATAAATCACACACACATGCACACAAGCATACACACACTCACACGCACACACCCACACATGCACACACGCACACACACACACACACACACACACACAGGATATGCTTTTACAGGCATGAAAATTAGTCAGTTATCATAGACAATAATCAAGATTATTGTACACGTATGATATTCAAACAGATCGCTCTGTAAGCTGAGCACACACAAACACACACACACACACACACACACACACACACACACACACACACAGGATATGCCTTAAAGGCTACGCTCACATTATACAGCATGCTTAACAGCATAAATACTCAGTTATCATAGACAATAATCAAGATTATTAAACACATATGATATTCAAACAGATCGCTCTGTACACTGAGCACACACACACACACACACACAGGATATGCCTTAAAGGCTACGCTCACAGTTATACAGGCATGCTTTTACAGGCATGTAAATTACTCAGTTATCATAGACAATAATCAAGATTATTAAACACATATGATATTCAAACAGATCGCTCTGTAAACGCATCAATCACTCAGGTACTTCAGTATTCCAAAATGTGCTTTCTGTTCTGAGATTTAGCTCATTATTTTGCTCAGTTGAGAGTGGAATTTGCTATATTATGTGTCAAATGCCTACCAGACAGTGTGTTCAGAGAGTTAGTAAGTACTCCATTGCTACTTCCACCTAAAATGAGCATTGTGTCTTATCGGACCTGTGTCTTGTAGTTGTTCCAATGACCTTCGGTATGCACTTATTGTACGTTGCTTTGGATAAAAGTGTCTGCCAAATAAATGGAATGTAATGTAATATAAGACAGTAGCAAAGTGGTTCAAGCGGAGATGTGTGCATCGGTGTATCAGATATCCCTGATGAAGACATGCCATTTACAGTCACAGCAGTTTTGACAATTGAAGACATCTGTTACTTTGACATAGTGGGAAGCAAGAAAATCGGTGCTTTTCGATTATGGTTTCTCTCTAGGTCCAGCTTGTTAACCTAATATTTTAATAGACTCTTAGATAGAAAAATAAGTGTAAAAAAGGAAAAACGAAGAGAGAGGTAATCAAGATGGAGGGGAAGGCTAAAACAATATTACAACTATGCTAAATTATAACAGGTAAAAAAACAGCCATGATAATGTGTTCTAGACTGCATTGATTCCCAAGGACAATATGCATACTAATGTTTCTACTATTCACAATGTGTTAACATGTTGTAATGACACACAGAGCAAAGAAGATGCACATATATTAAGAAAAAACACAGTCTGAGCTGAAACGCACCACACACCAACATACACAGGGGCTGGGAAACAGATGTGTCCCTGTACACCCATACACCTCAGCCTGAGGACTATAACCACTCCACACACACACACACACACACACACACACACACACACACCCTCAGCCTGTTTCTGTTCGGCTGTGGCACACCGAGCCAGCTGTCCTCTCCCCCTCTTCCTTTCTCTCTCTCTCCTTCTCCCTCCCTCACTCACTTTCACTCTCTGTCACTTATGCACACATATCCCTAACCCTGTGTTTGTGTGTGTTTTGTGTGTGTGTGTGTTTGTGTGTATGTGTGTGTTTGTGCACGTATGTGTGGAGAAAAGGGGGGGCTGGGGAGGTCACTGGCATTGACAGGTGGTCACGGTAAAGACGGGGGGGGGGGTCCCACTGCTCAGGTTTGACTGTCTCCGGCTAAGAACGAGAGGGAGGGTGTATGCATGTGTGTGTGTGTGTGTGAGAGAGAGAGAGAGCGAGAGAGAGAGAGAGAGAGAGGGAGAGAGGGAGAGAGAGAGAGAGTCAGAGAAAAAAAATCTCCCAGCAGCTGTCGACCTAATTCCTCTAACACGGTGCTTGTGCTCTGATTAGAAAACAGATCTGGCCCCTAATTTACTCCTGACACCAGCTAATGCTGTATATCTCAATCGCTGCATCCCTGTTCACCACAGCTCAACCAGGCCAGGAGCACCAGCTCGGTACAGACCAGCACACACCGCGGAGCACCTCCGCACACAGCCAGTGCCACATCACCACGCACACAAACATATAATCCCCCTCCACCAGGGACCCAGGCACAGGCACAGCGAGAGCCTGGAGATCCTCACGCATCTGAAAATGTGGCACGAGGAAAAGATCTGCTCTATCACCCCCTACTGGAGAAATGTGGTGATTGCACTCTCTTTTTCTTAAAAAA
Source organism: Anguilla rostrata (assembly GCF_018555375.3). Classification (NCBI taxonomy): domain Eukaryota; kingdom Metazoa; phylum Chordata; class Actinopteri; order Anguilliformes; family Anguillidae; genus Anguilla; species Anguilla rostrata. Next base: position 36,560,952 of record NC_057934.1, read on the forward strand.
AAACGCTTCCAGTTTATTGGCACCTGAACACCCACCACAAACTTTTCAGCCTTGACCTGCACACACAGCTTCATTGAGAGCTTTAAATTTCATCATTTGAATAGTTTACTCAGAAAAAAGATCAAAACAGATCAGTTATACATGTGACTGATGGCTAAGCAAACTATAATTGTAAAGATGTGCCACAAAGAAATTAAACTACACTAAACAATAGATATGGGAAGAGAAGTTACAGGCAGGGAACTGACACCTTCTATAAACAGTCTCTGTATGGCAATAACAGAGTCCTGTCAGTGTGTGTGTACGTGTTTCACATGTGTGTTAAATCCAGAGTGTGTATCTACTAGGACATGAGTGTCAACATGACGGTATCAGCATGTGTCAGTGTGTGAATCAGGGTGTGACTAAGTGTTCCTGATAATGTGTATTCCTGTGTCAGCTTCAGTCTGTGAGTGTCAGTGTGTCAATGTCAGGTATCAGTGTATGAGTCAGTGCCCTGCCCTTGTGTGCTAGTACCAGCATGTGAATGCCAATGCTTATACCAGCGTGCTATTGTCAGTGTATGTCAGTCTGTGAGAGTCTGTGTGTCAGTGCTAGTGTTTGAGTATGGGTGCATCAGTACCATTTTGTTACAATAAGGGTCACATACACATCCAACACACTTTTTCACAATTTATTTGTGGCATTGCGTTATAAATCCATTACGCAGCAGAGGTACTCCATTCCAAACTCGCAAACTGAGTACCTAGAGGAGGAGGAAATATAAAGAGCAGATACGTGATGTGATGGAGGGAAAAATCACGTTGAAATTGTTTGCTTGCAGAGACTGGTTTGATATTTTGATGCAAGGGCTTGTTTTGGAGGTCCCGTTAAGAGGCGTTTTACGGGAGTGCTATATTGAGTAGATTCATTTGTGATATTCGTGTAATGTACTGTAATGTTTTGAAAAGTACATTTGTGCGGATGCCAGAGGTTCTGCTGCATACAAACAGCATAGGAGTGGGAACCGGGCTAACGGCCTTCGGCCTCTTAGAATCTAGACGGCTTTGCCGCTCCTGCGCTCTTCTGACCCTGCGCGTACCGCATTTGTTTCATTCTACGTTCTGACTGCCCATAAACATAAATAAATGAACTGCTCCTAAAAATAAAGACGTAGAGAACCGACTCAGCGCTGGACTCTTGGGAGCGGAGCGAGGGCTGGGTTCGCCGTGGGAGAGGGACGGTCGCCGGCGTCGGCGTGTGTGTGTGTGTGCGTCCGCGAGCGTCAGCGCGAGCGCGCGCGTGTGTCACGCACGTCAGTGCCAGCGTGCGGAGTGTGTCGAGCGCGTCGGTGCCAGCGTGCGGGGTGGCGCCGCCGAGGTGCCAGGCTGTGCGCGGGGAACCGTGACGGGTGCAGCGGTTTTTTGCGATGCACGAATTTAAAAAAAAAAAAAAAAAAGTGAGGAGCGTTGCCAAGTGAGGTCCCAGGAGAGAGATTGAGGGAGACGGGGAGAGAAGAAAGAGGATTTCGCACAGGCGCGCGCACACAAAGGCGCATGCTAACGCCGCCTGTCAAACACGCACACGCACTAACGCCCCTTTACACGCGTGCGCCGCGCACGTCTCCCCAAAACAAAGGTGCGTGGCGGAGACGATGGACAAAGGCGATAGCCGCGTCTACAAGGCTCCGTTCACTCCGAAAGCCCCCAGAGGTGCGTGACTGTGAAAGGCTCTGCGTTCACAAAATGGAGACTTCGTACGGACGCCTTTCCTCCCCAGGTCAAACAGACAGTGGGGCCATAAAGAGAGAGAGGGAAGGACAGGGTGAATGAGCAAACATAAGAGCGCAACGCAAGGGGAGCGTTGCTCTCTGATGGGCAATTGACGTGTAAGGTGCTTAATAAATCAAGAAACAAATAAGATAATAGAGGGCTGGGTAAAGGACAACACATGTGGATATGGTGCTGCACAGGAAGAGAGGAGAGAGACAGAGAGAGAGGAGGGGAGAGAGAGACAGACAGTGAGAGAGAGAGAGGAGGCAGGAGTCTGCAGCCAGACATCAAGCACAGTGGGCTTACTGAGTAATACTGAGTAAGAGAGAGAGAGAGAGACAGAGAGACAGACAGACAGGGAGAGGAGGCACAGTCTGAGCCCGTCTGCTTGCTTCATGTGGAACTACCATAAGAACATTGTACATCAGTTGGGTGTTTGAGTCAAAATCAATGACTGTCTCCCCCTTGCTTTTGAACATTGTTCTGCATCATACTGTGTGCGTGTGTGTGTGTGTGTGTGCGTGCGTGTGTCTGTTTGTGCGTCTGCTCCTGTCTTTTCTGCCTTATTTGTATTTTGTTCTTTTTTTTCCGGAGAGTAGTGTGAAAGCGGTATGCAAATGAGATGGTTATTACCGCATTGCTCATCAAGCAGCGCGGAGCAGACATTAATAGGCTGATGAATATGCATGTGAATTTGTTAATTAAGTTAATTATTCTGCTGAAAATGCATTCGTCTTCCAAGGACATCTTCCCCAGGATTTCAACCTGCTCCTCTCATTAGTCATGCGATATTTCATACAGAGATGGGAACAGAGAGGGGAGACAGGGAGAGACAATGCTACTTTTTTCAGTTTTATTAAAAAAATGAATGTTGGAGACACTGTGTACGAGCTGAAATAAATGAGCTGTGTGATTTTTATGCATACTGTATTGTAGCGGGGAAAAGGAGCATTTTTCATTTATTTCCCGGTTTTTTCTTGTGAATATTCTATATGTCTCCCTTGTCCTCAATTTTGACAGATTTTTCATTCTCTTCCTTTCTCTTTCCTCTCTAGTCGTTCTCTCCTCCTGCTTTCCGCTAATTGCTTATTAAAACCTCTTAAATGAACTTTTTGTGCCAACTTTCCAACACATTAATTAATTGTTGTAGCCAATTAAGTGTCGTTGTGCAAATGAGTTTTAACACAAATGGTCCTGCAGGGCCACCCTCCTCCCCACCAGCCTGCCTTCCCAGCAGCCCCTGCTCCCTTAAAGAGGCAGGGGCGATAAAGACACTCAGGAGGCTCTTTGAGGAGGGAGTACAAATACACATGTGCTCACGTGCTTACACACACACACTAACACACACACACACACACACACAGGAGCCTCCACACAGGACTAAACTAAGCATTTGTGTGTCTGGAGTCCATTTCTACAATTCAAATTGATGGTCATGACAATTACACTGGCATGAAAACAAAATGTACACAAGTTATAACAAATAACACGAATATAATCGAAAACAAAACACCTTGCTCCCTCGAATCATCAGACACTGACTGTATATGACTAGCTCTGATAAAAAAAGTGGCGAGCCCATCTAGTCTCGTAAAGTAAGTAGGCTGCATTTGCGGTCCTGAGTTTTCCTGAACAGTACATATGAGGTCGAGGGCATAATGGTGTACAACAATAATATCATCGCTTCATCAAAATAAAATGGTTTGGAGCCTTCACTGATATTAATGAAAGCCACTGTTTACATGGGAAAGGCCTATCATCTGCATGTATTTGTTGAATGAAAGGTAAGGTCAAACATTTTTTCCTGTTTGACCTTACCTGTCAACCTACCTTTTGGGGGTGGGGGAAGTGGTCATTTTCATTATCCATTTTACATGACATTAAATTACAGTCCTTTGGTAATCCTGTTGACGGACAGATAACTTCAGTGCTGCAGCAGATACAGGGGATGCAGATTGGAGAGAATGCGCTGTTTGTTTCCACTGTGTTAAACATTGTTACGTTGCATTGTACGAATCTGACTGCGAAGAAAACTGACAGAGGCTTTCTAAATCTCCAGTTTGGGGACGGTGTGCTCGTCAGTAGCTGCAGAGGCGCTGGGTAAGAGACAGTTCAACACCGAGCAAAGTAATTAAGCATTGTTATCTTGTCTACTTTAGCTGTAATATGCACTGAGGAAACGCTCAAGAATTCAGCTCTTAGATAATTCTTCATTTTTTTATGCCTTCGGCAGTAAATAAATTCTAAAACAGCTGTGCTTATTTTGCATTAATTCTGGATGTCTTAGCTCGGCTTAATGTTCACAGGGCTCATAACAGTCTGTGATGCAATTAAGGTTCTGAGAATGACTTTGTTAAGACCCAACGTTCCTATTACCTTTAATACCTGGTCTTGTGCAATACATCACTCGCGACTTCCACAACTCCGCATAAAACTTAAATCCCCACTTAAACACCACACTTTGTACAGGACACTTTTCAGTGTTGTCTCAGCAGCCGCGTACATTCACAAAAAAGTGGCCGAAATAAAACCTGACGCCTACATAAACATGCATCTCCACGTAATAAAAACAGGAGGATCTACTTGAACACAGAACACAAGGGTGCTTACAGCTGATTTTTAGCAACCAAATAACTTGAGGTGCTGGGTCTACAGCACCCAACTATTTTTTGGAAAATTATTAAGGAACTGACAGGGAATACTGACAGTCACCAAAGAGGAAAACAAAATGAATATAAAGGGACAGTTACTGAGGTGCACCAAGAGCTCTTTCATTCTCATAGCATTGACGTGTCACTGAAACCATTAAGACAGTAATGAATCCACTGCTTGTGTGACACCCATAGATAATGCATGAAAGCTTTAATGGAGTGAGGGACAGCTCTGCTATAGAAACACTACACATCAGCCTGCAGAGAACTGTACATATATGGTCATAAATAAAGGTGCCTCGTGCCACCATCTTGTTTTGTGGCTGACTTGATTGTCAAATGTGGGTTTTAACCTTATATTTGATTGATATAACAGTTGATATACTAGCAATTTCGAGTGGGCGTACTGACTTGCCAAACGTCTAATTTCGAAGACAATCCAGCATGCGACACCTCACCAAATGAATTTGAATGCAGAGACTAGGCTTGCCCGTTTTTTATAAAATGTCTACGTCTGTACAAGTCTACAAACCGACGTGGATTCACTCCGGGCCCAGGGGGAACCGTGTCACCCTCCGTGTTTTCGCACGAGCCTGATCAAAGCAGTCGAGCTCATTGCTTCCTCACCCACGGCAGTTCGGCGCATCAACACACATCTGGCACCCACTCAAACCCCGCTCTGCTTCGTCCTCAACTTTACGAACCTCACTTAAACACGTATTATCTTTTCCGCGGCACGTGTAACGCGTTTGATTCACATCAGCATCCGATGAACTCATAATGGTCCGTGAAATGCGAGAAGTTGCGAACAGCAGCTCCGATGTTCTCTAGTCAGCGTTTCCTACAAATAGCAAAAGCCGTTTCATTGGCTGGACCCAATCCGTAGATATTATCGGGTTGAAATTGTATAGCGCTGTTCTCGAAGCACGTTACGAAACGGCAGTCTGAACTTCAGCCAGTAAGAAGCTTCAGCCCCTGTAGCGGTCTATCAGAAAAAGGCCATCGCAGCCGTGGGCCTTGGGATTCTCTTCTAGGGCACATCCAGGACCTGTGATTTACAAGGAAGCAAGAATCAAAGGACTCAAACACCCAGACACCCCCCCCCCCCCCCACTGTTTTCACCCTCACCTTCCAGCACACCCCCCCCCCCGTCAGTGAAGATCTCAGGCCTCGTCTGTGGGTTTGGCAGGGGGAGGCCTGGCAGTCAGGGGGTCCGTGGCACCATCTCACCACGGGGCACCGTCGAGGTCACGCTCCCCCCTCCCCCCCCCCCCCCCCCCGGAATCGCCATTAATCTCGCCCTGACATTTCATCACCGTGCGGTGAGCCAGAGCGGTCGTTACCGGGCCCGGCGTTCCATCAGGCTTCCGCTGGGGGGGGCGCAGCCTCGCGCGCTTTAGCGTTCTCCGAGGTTCGCTAAAACAAATGAAAACCCGTAAAAGTGTTCGACTGAGCTGAACGACCGTTTACCGTCGCCTGCATTTTGGAAGGTCCGCCGCCCCGCAAGCTTTGCCTGGGATCAATATTCAAACAGTTTTGGACTCTTTGTTCAAGGTAATGTAAAAACAAAATAAAAAAACAGCTTAAAGCTCTTTTGAAAATGAGATATCTGAGATGTCTTAATTGCAAGGATGGTAGACTAATAAGAAGTACTCCTCCTGAGGGGCAGAGGGAAACAAGTAACAAGGGATGAATGTTTTAGCTTGCGGATGAAAGCATGAGAGCTCTCCTGACCTTGGTACAGTGTCTGTCTAACCAGAGGTCCCTACCTCATATACGTTACATCCAATCACATCCTGGACATTCCCGTTCCACAGCTGAGGTGAAAACACGAAACATTCGCCTGGTACACACAGACAAATGGGACAAAAACAAATTCTCACTAAGACACCGTAATAAATGACAGACCTCCGTGCACGCCAAGGAACACACGTGCGCACCCACACAGGCTTACAGAAACGTCGACGTCTTCTCTCGTGCGACGTTTACGAACGCGTGCCTTCTGGTGGATGAGAGCACCCTCTCTTACGCACAGAACGCGAAACGGTCTTCGAAGAACCGCGAGACCGAAGCTCAGAAGAACAGGAAATGGCAGCATGGTGAGGCGAGAGAGACGCAATCGTCCTGCCGCGGGCACGCCGTTCAGCGGCAGGGCGAAGGCATGCCGCCGAAGGGGGGCAAAGAGGCACGTTCAGCGCCACCATCTTCAGCCCTGCCCATCACATGGAGGGGGGGTTGTGGGCGGGGGGGGTGGGGGGGGGCTGCTGTCACAGCAGAGTGAAGAGCATGGGCTGATAGTGGAGCACCAGCTCCCAGCCCAGCCCAGGTGCTGCCCCCCCCCCCCCCCCCACCCCACATCCCCCTGCTGTCCTGGCACTCCTGCCTTCTCTCCCTCCCCCTGGTGACTTCCCATGACCACATTAATTACTGCACTGAGCCCCTTGTGTGTGTGTGCGCACACGTCCGCACACACTCACACACACATGCAGGCCCGCGCGGTCGCTCGTATACACTTAGGCACGCTTACACACATGACACACGCTCTCAAAAACACACACTCAAGCAGGGACATGCGCTCACATGCGCGCACAGATAAAAACATGCACACACACAAACGTGCCCACTCACAAAAAAGCTCACATACTTATTCGCACACACCCATACATGTGTTCATACAGACACACACTTAGACATAACAGACACAGACAATTGTGTATGCGAACGCAGACACACACGCACCAAAACACACACACTCACAAACACACAGAAACACACACACATGCACACACATAGAAACATACACGCACACATAAACACACACACAAACACCTGCACACATAGAAACACACACACACACACGCACGCACACACACACAAACATACACACATGCATGTACGCACACACACACACACAGAAACACACACACACACACACACTCACTCTCTCTCACACACACACACACACACACTCACTCTCTCACACACACACACACACACACACACACGCACACACCACGCTGGGTAGGGGACCAGGTGAGGAAGCTCCTCTAAAGCGTTCTCTCACCCTGAGGCTCAGCTGCGCTGGAGTCGGCGGGGGGCGGGGCTTGCCCTGTGCCACTCGGAGTGACCGTGTCTGTACGCGTGCCAAGTCGAGTACGTGTCTGCGGGCACATGCTGGCGAGACCAGAGCGTGCCTCTGTATCCGTTTCAGCTGGTGTGTGTGTGTGTGTGTGTGTGTGTGTATGTGTGTATTTGTGTGTGTGCGGGTGTGTGTGTGTGCATGTGTTTATATGTATTTATGTGGAAATGCGTGAGCATACATGCAGACATTCAAGCGCTGTATTTTCAGTGACATTGAACCAAATCGTTGGTTTTGCACTGAGTATGCAAAGCTACTACACATCTCAGTAATATTGCACAAAACAAATCACAGAATGAATAACGAGGAACCTATGGTTAATGCACCCCAATGCCATTTCCCTTCCCTTATACCACCATTCAGTTGCGAAACCCCTCCCTTTCACAGAAGCCTACTTGGTCTGTTTCAGTAAAAGAAAATTCCCTCTGTTAAGATTGTCCTGTGTGATTTTGGATCCAGCAGTGCTCCACAAGAAGGACACGGAGAACACAAGCTTAGTTTCTTAGAATTTTCTTCATCCAGTTTTGATCATTTTTTGAATAAACAGGCTTGCTGATTTTTGTTATATTTTATTATAACACCAATTAGGTTATATGAACCCTTATTAAGGTTTGCCTGTTTACTAATAAACGTATTAATAAACTCATTGCCTATTTGTGTATTAATTTATTTATCTTTTTGCAGCACAATTGCACACTCTCATACATACGGTAGGCAACACAATCATATTTGCAAAGTTTGTATTGTTTTCAATACCTTGAAATCATTTTGAGTCCCCATCAGATAATCATGTCTAGTATTGTTTTATTTATTAAATGCTTGCATGTCAGGGCTACACGCAATTAAATAAAAAGGAGTCAGATACAGATGGGTGATCCTTTTTTCAAACTGACGAGCTTGATAAAATAAAAAAAAACAGTTTGGAGTCTATTATCACTTTAAAACAGTTTAATTTCCCATTTCTTGCTCACCAGCCACTTACTGCTTAGAACCCATTTTTCACATCACATCGATCTGGTTTTTATACAATATGAGCAGTTGACAGAGGTGGCCCTAGTAATCTCCCCCTAGATCCGCTAGTCTCCAAGGCTCTGGGCCAGAGAATGAGTAGCCTCACTTAGCAGCCATATGTCTGGTCCTCTCCCTCAGCCTGGACAGGCACCCAGTGACAACTGTGCACTTAACTGAGATAAGTACGTACAGACTGCTCCTAATCGCAGGACGGTGCATTGCAAGTTACCCACTCGCCCCTTTGATAACAATACATTTGTACTGTAAGCTAACTGAGTGAGTAAAATGACCGCTCTTTTAATTGCTCGGCTTGTGTGCATAGTGCATCTCACTTCAGACCACGGCTGCCGCCAGAGATGTTGATTAGGTCTAAACCACAGCTAGCAGGTGAGGCTGTGGTGTAGCAGTAATTTGAATGGCGACACACTAACACACAAGGACAGCGGTATCCTTCTGGCCTACTAGTCCATTGAGACTGGAAACTCACTCCATTTTGTTCTCTGCAGATACATACAAGTTGACCAGGTGTACTTTTGTACGGACTTTCCACCTTCTACCTTTGTTCTAAGCATAGAAAACAATCAAAATAATCATTCAAATGCATGTCTTCCTTCTGTGCATATTTCACACTACAAAACAAGATTAGAAGACAAAATAGATAATATAAGATAATAGATAAGATAATATAGGTGCTGATAATATAACTGACGCTATCCAAAGGTGAGAGACATTGAGGCTGTAGCTACATGACTTTTTAATTTATTTTCCACAAAAATGTGTCACAAACAATCTCGCCTTTGTGAGCACTGGACCAATTCGAGTGTCAGCCATTTTATAGAAATTATAAGAAACTAGTGAACCATGAGACATAGCGTTTGTACCACAGTAAAATTTCCAGTGTTAATTCAACTCTAACGGTGTTAATTCAGCTCTAACAGATAACATTTGGTTGTTCACAAAGGAGTAAATGTTTGTGACACATTTTGGGGGCAAATAACGTCATAATTTTACAAAAGTAGGCCTATTAATTTGGTTAATTCCACTGAATCATTATTAGTGTGTTTTATGGTCACATTATAGCCCAGTGTGTGCATTGTTAATTTTATAGTCATTTTTGTTCATCTTTATCAAGGCTGCTAGTAATTTTGGAGGACACTATACTACATAAACAAATCTACAGATATCCCATACAATACCCAATGTACCTTGGAGAGTTTGGCCCTCTTCAGCGTTTCCCCACACAAATAACTACAATGACCACAGGCTCACACTCCTCCCAGATATATTTCTCTACCTACTGACCTAATGTCAACGCACAGAATTCAGATAGAACTTAACACAGCAACACAATAAAGTATAAACTTGCATCAGTACACCACTTAAACCAAAAAATATCTGTTCACTACAGGCAACTGCAGGAGACAAGTGAAAATACATTATTGTTGTACAGTTTTGTTATGTGTGCACATCCTTGTGTAAAACGTGTATTTTACTCTACCGACAGAGGTTAACTGAGTAGCGACAGGCTTTTCTATGTGTGAAATTCAGCAGGAAAAACAACCAAGCTCATTCCTACTAAACAAAGTACACAAAAATTGCACGGTAATATGCATTAACCTTACGTGGAATACAAAGACAATAGGCAACTGTGAAACTTGCCAGGAGCATTCGCTGTACGATTATTTTCTGTAACATCATCCCTACGTTTTACGTTTAGGTTCTAAGTGTTTCTGCATCTTGCCATCTCAAGAGACTGGCATTTATGTGCGTGATCAATGTGGGCAATCTTTGTTAATGCCATCAGAAAGTGTGCAGCCTATTTAATGTCTGAGTGCAGTCGTTATTTAAGGCCTTATGAAAATTGTCAAGTCATTTGTTTAAACTCTAAAAAAAAAACTTAAACATTTTCTTTTTATAACGGATACAGAGTACGCTTATGCGCTGAAATGCGTACACAGGTGATTTTTTGTGAACGATGACTAATTCTGAATAGCCTATTAGAAATATCCTATTAAAAGCGAAACCAAGAGCGCCATGCGGTAATAAAAGTATCAGTGTCAATGCATGTAGTGCTAACACGGAGAAGACATGCAAATGCATATACATATGTATTAAAACAGTCATATTAGGCAAGAGCTAAATGCATTAAGTTCCTGATAACACCGTTCCTTGTACATAATAGTTGATCAATAGAAAGTATGAACAATTCCTTTAAGTATTTTAGGTATGCATTCTTATATGTTATATGTTTATCTCAGTATTGTAGGGTTATGTGATGTATTCTAACTTCTAATGTCATCATAGAATCAAATGAACGTCACAGTAAAAAAAAAATTAGAATAGGCTTTGTGGAATCAGCCATTTTCAAGCACACTGGTGGATTTGTATCTTTTAGGTGACACATTAGAAGAAACCAAGTATAAGAGGACAAGATGAAAAACCTAGGTGTTATAAGCTGAGCGAATGTATAATGTATTATTGTTTCGGAATGGCTTAGTTTCTGTGAAACATTAGTGAAGGTTTCATTGTAACTTGGCATACTTTTGATACCAATAATTTGGTACGCAGATTTTTTTTTCATTGCATTTATCATTATCATTTTATAAATACGGATACACGATAGACGAATTCATATTTGTGCTTTCCATTGACTTTCAACCATAATCTCATATGAGCCATGGATCTCATTAGAAAACGCACATAGATTCTACAAATATCTGGGCATAGCATCCGCTACTTCTTTTTTTATTAATGAAATTCCAGATAATTAATTTTTTAAGTTTTTTTTTTTTTTTATTTGGATGGCAGGCAGACTATATGCCCCCATAGCACCCAGAGTTTGACAATTTACAGGTTTCCCGCAGATAAATTATGATTGAATGCGTTTTGGACATGTCATTCTTTGTAGTAGTAAAACGTTTTGGTATATTTAGTAAACGAAAACGTTTGTTTTGCTTCGAAACTATTCATGGTGTGGTGAGTAGGGCGCATAGGTGTTTTAAAACGAAACTTACTTGTCTAATTGGTCTAGTAGTAGGCTACACAGCGGATTTTTGCGCTTTGTCTCCCTCTCGTGAAGTATATACGCAATCACACTATTCAATTCCCAATTGTCAGCTGAATGATAATGAAAAGTTGTTTCTATTTTTAATACATCACAAGAACAGTTTGACTCCGCTGGAAACTTCTGGCACAAGTGAGTATTTCTATGGATGTGTGATACGCTGTAGCCTAGGATACTTTTATTCTATAATGCTTTATTGATTCCTAAATGATACGACTATAGTCTATAAGGCAAAGAAACCAGGCTACCTGTCACAGCGAAAACCTATTAGTCAACACGTTCTATCCAGAGTGTGCGAACTTATATCTTCTCAATGAACTGGTGCTTAATTCGGGTTGGAGTTAATGACCGCACGGATTGCCATGTTACGAAAGCAACTGCAAGTGGTTTACAATTGATAGCGCCTGAGAGAGAGCCTTTGTAAGAATGGAAGATGCGTGCCCGCTGCTGTAATCAGTTAGGGTTACGGCCGTTTACTGCATTCAAGCCTGCGCTCAGTCACAATAAGTGCATTTTATCCACCCAACCCCTGGTGCATGTTTAAGAAGTGCGTTTGCCTATTTTTATATCGAATAAATGTTATCTTGTATTATGATACCCTTCCACACGGTGGACTTCCTCAGTTCATGAAAGGTCGTGGAACGCGTTTATGGTACTCGCTTCTATAGCTGTAACTCAAGGGTACCTGGTAATAAATGTCATGTTAAAAGGTGTATATTGCAGTAGTAGACCCGCGTGAACCGCCGTCATAGACTCGATTTTTTTTCGCGATGTTTATTTAATAAATCTCTAACTAAAAATACAAATGCGCGGCAAGTAAAAACTATAGGAAGGGCTTGATTTAAAAGTAGGCCACATAGTGTGCCAGAATTAAATCTTCCAATAAATTATGGCCGTAGCTTTCCGCGGTTTCCCTACATGAACCCCGAGACCGGAAGGCTATACTCATTGTTCCACTAGACATTCTATGGGAAGACGCGCATAAAAACGTAGGCTATTCAAGAGGTCGCAGATTACAAATACAATAGACGGTACAGACCCATCAAGGACTGGCTTTCAGCATTCCAGACTTTCTTTTATTACGGTAATTTCTCTCAGTGGCAACATCATCAAATTCAGACGTGTGAATGGCTGTGTCCACGCCTAGATGCTTACAAGGGGTACAGGGTATGCAGCTCCAATCATTGAGTGAATGGGTTTTGAATCGTTTCAGTTGGCTTCCATAAATTGTTTCGTCCTAGCCCATTTGCTTTGGCGAACAACTTGCGGTCAGTGCAGAAAACTTGAGAGAAGACAACCTTTCAAAGCTCCGGTAAGAGAAAAAAGAACGTTTTTCTGTTAACTCAGACAGCATAGCGTACAGTTGGCCTGCAATCTAAATGTTATGAAGGTTATATGTGGCTTTACATTTGTTCATTTAGTCTTATTTGTTTATTTTTACATTTTTCTTAATTTTGTAGCCTACAATGTCTAATTACGCTCGGAATGGAATGTTGTCCATTCCGAGCTTTCATTTAAATGTTTTGAAAGAAAACAGACTTGTTGGATTATGTTTTATCGGTATAGGCAACTACACCAAAGATGCACAGACAAAGTCCGGTAGGGCCAAGGGTATTCCATTATGAAATGCCGTATGGTGCTAATCGGGCAAGAGAGCTCAACGCACATTTCTCAGCGGATGAGTGGAGATCTAGGGCTATAGGGCGAATGCCTTGGCCTCAGTCACCGCCCCAGTGGCAATCTAGCCCTGTAGGCCGAAATTGTGGCCCCAGTCCCGTCTTCTATCGGGAGAGAAATGAAGGCGTTTGGAATCCCCGTCGCAGCCCACAGGGACCAGATATGCGCTGCTCGGAATGGTCACCTCGCCTACAGAGAGGGTCCAACAGATGGCAGAAGTCCTCAATCAATTCGCCGCAATCAAGAGTAAGAAATTGTTCACATTCGTTCTACCACGGAGGTGGTACCGCGAACGCTACATGTAGCCTATAAGGGTGTGTTTGCGCGCGCGCGCGCACACGTTGGTTTCATTTATTTTGTATAGAACCATTCTTAATTTTATGTATTAGACCAAAATAGTGTATCGGAATACTAGTCAGATTTATGGGATTTTACATTTTAGATTTAACTCATTAAATAAACACCTATTTACAATTCATAACTGCTCTCTGCATTTTCAGATGCACCAATCTCCATCACCAAGATCTGTAAGGGGTCCAGCTAGACGACGGGATTCGTCTGAGTCTGGGGTCTCCAAACTTTACAAGCCTTCCATGCTGGAAGACCCATGGGCCGAATTGGAGCACATATACTCAAGGGACCGGTCACCACTGCACAGGGCGGAAGGGAGTCCAGCAAATGATCTGCGAGAACCTGAACCAAACTCCACAGCTGGACACACTAGTGGTGACGCAAGATGAACCACAAGAAAATCAGTTATTTTGAGTAGTTTCAAAGCCGCTGTGGATTTGAGTTCAAACCTGTTTATGGGTGCCCTGATCTTATTCCTTTGAATATACCCCATACAGCGACTGACAAATTATTACAAAAGCTAATAGTCATAATGTAATATTCCCGACCTCATATTTCACTACGGTGACAACATGGGGTCGATTTGGAGGTCCAACGCGCCATCTAGTGGATACCTTTTGCACTTCGGCTACATGTATTTGATTCCTGGTTGACAGGAATTTTAGCATGTCGTTTTTTAGCCTGTCATTTTAAGTATAGGTAATGCGGTAGGCCTGTTGTTTTATTTTATTTTTTTAATTGTGTTTATTGGTTTTCAGTTTTACCGATAAGTTCAATGCAAATAACATTTCTGTTATTTTATTTTTTGAACATATTTTGTCATTTTCTCACTGTAGAAAGGCACAATGCTGCTTTGCCTATATGTTGCTGCTTATAGACACCCTTTGTAAAACAATGTAACATTACATTTCCCTTATTGGCACACTAAGATTTGATTTTTAATTTAGCTAGGGACAACGCAATTTGTAATTTCTTTGAATGCAAATAAAAACATATCTGAATACAAATCTATACATTCAGAGGTATTGACTGGTCTTTCCTCTGCAAACAGGAGAGGTACTAAAAAGACATTTGAGTTTCTTTTTAATACCTTGTTTTGTACTCTCTTTTTAAATTGAAAATAATTTAATAATCCAATTCACATTTGTTGCGTGGAATCAACCAGGAAATATAGATTAGAAGTGGACATAAAATGGTAGTGTTCTGCTTCCTTGAGTATATTTGAAAAGAGAAGTGCAAATAGAGGAAATGGTTCACTCCCAGGCTGTGCCATGCAGTCACTATAAATGATTCAGAATACTGCTTCCCAATTTGTCTTAAACTGTCTTAAATTCTCGCATGTCACTCTCCTGCGGAAGTCACTCCACTGGCTACCAGTTGCCACCAGGATTAGGTTCAATGGCCTGACTCTGGCCTACACTGCAGCCAACAGGACAGCCCCCGCCCTACCTACAGGACATGATTCAACCCTACATGCCAGCTCGACCACTCCACTCTGCTGCAGCTGGGCGACTTGAACTCCCTAACATCTGGGTAAAGGGTTCTCACTTGTCCCAAACACAGAGC
This sequence comes from Anguilla rostrata, assembly GCF_018555375.3. NCBI lineage: Eukaryota > Metazoa > Chordata > Actinopteri > Anguilliformes > Anguillidae > Anguilla > Anguilla rostrata. Next base: position 36,576,162 of record NC_057934.1, read on the forward strand.
TTCTCCATCCTAGTGGTGGAATGAACTCCACGTTCCTCCACGAACTGCTCAGTCATTGCATCTCTTCAGACTGTATCTGGACTAACTCACTACTCTGCAGGGCACTCCCAATCAAGCATGGCTCTCATTTGAATCCTAATTTGTTCCTCCAGCATTTTCATGTTACTCTTGTATCTCCACCCAGCACTTATATTGCCCTTTTATAACTATTGTAGCTCGTCATCATGTGACTTACCATAACTTTCTGACTTAGTGTGTGCTTACTGTGTGAACTGGACTTAATGTGTTCATGGCTATGGATAACTGTTACATAATGAGTATTGTACCTTATCGGACCTGTGTTTTGTAGTTGTTTCAGTGTCCTTCAGTATTCACTCATTGTACGTCGCTTTGGATAAAAGCATCTGCCAATGAAAAGTAATGGAAGAATGTACAGAATGGACATACATGTTGACTGTTCATAATGATGTTAATCACCAAGGGGGCAGGAATTCGGCTTGTTACTTAGAAGTTGCAGGTTCATTTCCCAGTACCATTAAGCACATGTACTTCTCTACCTATGCACACATTGATGGGTATGTTAAAACGTGTTCAGCTAATTGGCAACATGTAAATGTGAGGGTTCCACACTGTGGTCCAGGAGACCCAGGGCTGAATCCAGCAGGCAGAACAAAGCAGCCCCCCTCTCCGCTACCCAAACCTGCTGCCACTGCATGCTGCAATCTCTGAAACCTCTCTTGCTCCACCCTCTCTTCCAGCGAGCGCTGAGCAGAATTGACCTGAGGGTGATTTCAAGACACCGCTTTGCATGATGCAAAGGCTTCCTGTAGGTGTCCGCCTGCAGTGCATGCTTGGCAATCATGGTTTCCAAGGTTATATGTGCCACAGACCTGGGTCAAATACATATTTGTTTTGGATTCAAATACTTTTCTGTGCTGATGTAATAGAGCCTGCCAATATGACCAGAAGGTGGGGTTTGCACTTTTTGAGAGTATTTCATTGGTTCCAATACACCAGACAAGATCAGTAAAGCGTAGAAAAATATTTGAATCCAAAACAAATACATATTTGACCCAGGTCTGATGTGCCATGACCATATAAGGTGGCCACTAAAACGACAACAGTCAACAAGGAGCTCCATGCTGTACAGAAAGAAAAAAAAAACTACAGTTGAACTAGTTGTAATGATCGTTGTTGCAGTTTTATCTACTATTGTATAACATTTTGAACACATTTCTTAATTGCAGTATTACCACAGTTATAATGCAGTTTCACTATTTCATGTGCAGTACTCTCATAGAACTCTTGTTTGCAGTAGCAGCAAATTGTTTTGTAAAGACAGCTTTTCACACAACTGACCACCTCTGCTGCTGCCTTCCCTAATTTCTGTGTATTCCACAGCTCTGAACTGATTTGCTTCCTACCTCAATAGTCATGCCTTCCAGGCTGCACATGGGAGATTCAGTGTCTAGAACTCATAACATCTGTCCTTTATGCCCTGTCCTTGGTCCTCTCCTCTTCTCTCCATATACTTAAGTCTCTTGGTTCTGTCATTTCCACCAATAAAAAATGGGTAACATTGCTTTCGGCTGTTGTTTCATTCGTGAAACATTTGTGAAAGTTAGGAATCATTTTTGACATCAATAAATTGGTGTGCATTGCGGACAGATTTTTAGAAGTTGTGTTGTTTTTCTAGAGATGTATAGTATTCCTGCTGAAAATTACAACTAAGACCAACTGCGATTCAATGATGGTTTAATATGGTTTAAACAATTTGACACTTAGCTGGTCTGTGGCTGGTTAAGCTGGTAGAGTAAGCTGGTGGTCAAACTGGTGGAATAGCTGACTATAGGCAGGTCAGCTGGTCGACCAGCTAAAAGTGTAAAACAAAAAAAAACCCAGCATAAACCAGTTTGACCAGGGATCTGTATCACGAAGCAGGATTACTGAGATAGCTGAATAATTTCACTGAGCAAAACCTGGAGCCCTCTCAGAACTGGAACATGGACTGAAGTATAAAAGAGCGATTTTACTCAGCGCAGTAATCCAGCTAACACAATCCTGCTTCATGAGGTACTCCAAGTTTAGGCTGTGTTAAATCACTCGGATTGGTTTAGAAATAAATCTTAGTTGATGAGCACTGCTGTCACAGAACGAAACCAGAGGTTGTTGTCTAGTGTCGCCGTTTGATTATGTCATTATCATATGAACCAATAGAATTTAGTGTCGTCACATCTTGCCTGTCGCCCCCGTAGCGCTCTGTTGTCTCGGAAGCTCTTGCCTAGGCGACGGAAGATCCCGAAGATGGCGGCGGTATCTGGGGTTTCGGTGCAAAGCAACAGTCCGGCAAGAGAGCTTGCTCTTGGGGCACAGTCTGGGGGAACACCGGCGACCGGAGATCGGGTAAAAGCAGAGGAAGGGACTGGTATGTATGTAATCTGTACAATCGGAGCCAATCAGGTTTTCTTAAATTGCATACTTAACGTTAGCTAGCTGGCTAGCTAGCTGCTAGCTAGACTAGAATAGATGGTGGCAGTCATGACGAAACCCAGTTAACGAGGCGACTAGCTAACCACTGTACAGAAGTTGGTTGGCTAACTAGACTTGTTGTGGATGAAAAAGTGCAGCAAAAGTCCGTGTACCATTCTGTAAAGTAAAGTCTGTTGATTACTAAGCTACGGATAAAGTTATTACTTGTTGTAAGTCACTGGTACATAGAGGGAGCTGACGAGCTGGCTGGATTTATTTACAATGGACATCACAGCCGCAGATTCGATTTAATCCAGAACACATGCCACATGTATGGCACGAGAATTCTTCTTTTTCATTGATTTAGCTCGTATTGATAATATGTTATCATAGTATGTGTTCAATGAATTGTGGTAATGAATATGCATTAATATTTAGTCAAATTTTGCATTGACAGACAAGATTCTGTTCACAGGACTGAATTGGAATTGACACTATATGGCATTTTCTATTTCAGGAGTCTGTATGATATAAACAGTCCATTTGATATATTGCATAGCGTAGTAGTGAACAAATTGTCTGTGAGTTTGTAGCAGAGAGAGGCTAACATGCTCTCCCTCTCCGCAGAAGCGGAGAAGCAGAGCCGAGTGAACGTCTTGCTCGAGAAGCTGCACGCCAAGCACAACGCCGCTCGGCCATGGCAGGAGACCAGCAAGGTGGTGCGGCAGGCCATGGTGAGGGGGAGGAGGAGATGGAGAGGGAGGGGGAGGGGATAGGGGTGCTTTCAGGGGGGTGCTGGGTACCCTTGAAAAAAGTACTTAACCTGCAATGCTTTAGTGCAGGGATCATCAACTCTGGCCCTCAAATCCAAATCCAGCCCTGGTTTTCTTTTCTCCCGGGTAATTAGTGCTACTGATTGGCCAGACTGTCTTCACACCTGACTCCCAGGCAAAGGGAGGGTGGAAAACCAGCAGTTCTCGGCCCTCAAGGACCTTCGGTTGCTGATCCCTGCTGTAGTGTATATCCAGCTATATAAATAGATGCTGTGTAAATGCTATGTATGGTTGTGTAAATTGCTTTGGATAAGGGCGCCTACTATATGCCTGTAATGTAATATGTAATATAAGATAATGTAATGCAATGGGTGCTCCGCACCACAATGAGGAAGCGGTTCGGAGGAATGCCCTGGCCATGCTCAAAGGTTCTCCTCCTTGTAGGAGAAGCGCGGAGTGATGAATGCTGCCGGACACCAGCTCCTTCTCACCTGCCTGGAGACGCTGCAGAGAGCGCTGAAGGGTGAGAGAAAACGGAGGGAGGGAAGAAAAGGAGGACAGAAGCCTGGGGATTAATACGAGTCATTCTCACCTCAGATTGCATAGTCTGCCAAAACAGCAAAAATGTGTATATTTAGCAAATCTGAAAATGCTTTGACTCCTACAAATATTGCAATTCCCTTGTTTCTCTTTCATTTTGCCTGGCATTTTCAGAGCACTGTAAATAAACGTCCTTGCGCTTGCAATTTGCTGTGGCGGTGCCATTGTTTTTGTGTTACCAGTCCTAAGGCTCCTTGACTGTGTTTATAATGCCAGTATAAGACTGGGAAGACCTAGCTGCTCACCAGTTCCCCTTCTCTTTCTCACAGTGTCCTCACTGCCGTCCATGACCGATCGCCTGGAGTCCATCGCTCGACAGAACGGGTAAGCATCGTCCCTGCAGCCACCCCACACCCCCCTCGCTTTTTGTCCTGTTGTGTTTGTGCCGAGTTTGACCCAGTGCGGTTGAATAGTGAGTTGTAACCGTGCTCTCCGTGCCTCCCTCTCCTGTCTCTCCAATAGGCTAGGCTCCCACCTGAGCCATTCTGGGACGGAGTGCTACATCACCTCCGACATGTTCTACGTGGAGGTGCAGCTGGACGCCGGGGGACAGTTGGTGGACGTGAAGGTGGCGCATCATGGAGAGAACCCCGCGGTGAGTACAAAGAAAGGACAGGGGTGGAGAAATTCCAAAGAGATTGGGACAAAGTATGCACAGTAAAGCCCTGTGCGAGGACCCTTAAATATGTCCTTAGTGGAGCTGTGCTGTGGACAAAGAAAGGAAATGGGGGACTGATTTGTGGTAGATATTTTCAAGGTTCCCACTTGTCCTGGAAAACCTTGAAAACCTGGAAATTTATTGACCAGTTTTCCAGTCATGGAAAACACCTGGAAAATGAGAAAATTTGAAAAATGTTCTGGAAATATTTGTGAGGTCCTGGGAAATTGTAGTCTAGGCTATAAGTCAAGCTATTAAACAGTATATTTAGAGCTGAGATTTCATATTTTTCTGTATTTTTCTCCGCTTTTCTCATTAGTTGCTGAGGTTACACGGCAGCACAATGGTCTCTGCGTGGTACATGGCACACAGATTTAATTTCCTTTATGCAATCTGCAAGTAAACATGAACGTTTTGAATGGTTATGGTACTTGCACATTGCCCCCCCTGTTCATTGTGGTCTCCTTCTCTCTTTTTCTGGTGTGACAGAGCTGTCCAGAGCTGGTTCAACATCTCAGGTAGGGACTTGTGAAAGTATATAGCCATGTTCATTGTCTGAAGAATAACCCTGTTTCACCAACTTCTATTCCGCCGTGGTTATCTTGTCCTTGTAAATTATTATCATTTCTTAAAGCTGAAGTTTATAGTAAGCTGGGGTTTTTTATGCTTTCTTTTCTCAGAGAGAAAAACTTTGAAGAGTTCTCCAAACATCTCAAGGGTTTGGTCAACTTGTATAAGCTTCCTGGAGACAAGTGAGTCCTGCCATAGCTGTGCCCCCGTGCTTTTTTCTACCAGAAACCAGAGTCGCTGGGACATATGAAATTTTACATATTAAGATTTCCATATATACTATGGAAATATACTTGCAAAATTATGCTCTTTCGTAGAAAATTTGTATACCTTGAGAATTTGTACTATGAACATAGTTCACAATAATTTGATATGCTTTTACCCGGAGTGCTGTTACACAGAACGCATGAGGCACTGTTGATTCAACTGTAGGTGTAAAAGGGCCTTGAGTCTATATAGACTGATTGCAATAGATTAATTGTGCTTCTGCCGAGTGTTCATCCCTGGAACTTTAATGGTCGTAACCATTTTGGTATGTTGTAATTCAGTGAGTTTACAAACCACGCACTCTTATGACATTCAGATCATGTGATATCTCATTTAAGGGGAAGTTGCCATCGTCGGGAAAGTTGGGTTGAGAATTTGTCAGCACCGAGCGAGCAGTCGTCTGAGAGTAGTGTTGGGTGGAAATCCCCTGCTTTCATATCGTGATTGTCTTTACAGTACTTCTTTATTTGCTATTTGTTTTTGACGTGCTGTGCACTGCGGTTCTTAAAATGGCCGTTCCTTTCCCTCCCCTCTTGCTCCTTCCGTGCAGTAAGCTGAAAACCAAGATGTACCTGGCGCTGCAGTCTCTGGAGCTGGACCTCACCAAGATGATGCACATGTTCAGGTGCTCCCGCAGTCGTCCGCTCGCTCGTCATCTGCACGCACGCTTGTGCAACGGCCATTTTGTTTTTCAGTCTGTCTCTATGGCGTTTTACCCATCTGTGCCCTGGTGTGTCTCTCTCACCGTACCTGTTGTCGGCGCTAGGCTCAGTTAAGGCCTGGAGTGAATGTTTATGCATTAAATCACCAGCGGATTGCTCATCGGGTGTCGAAATGTGTGGTGAATAGGAAAAGAATTGTGCAGAATGTTGCATTTTTCTCATCAATATTCAAGAAGAAGAACCCTGCATAAAAGAAGAGATAATTTGTTTATATTCCTGTCAGAGAGTGTGAATAGATTGATTCACAGTGAGTTGTAATTTACGCAGGAAAAAAAACATTTACTCTCAGGCGCCATAAATAGTTTTCATTTAATATAGTACTTGGTGGAATGTTAAATTGATCAATATACACAACCTTTGTGTTTGCTAGTCTGCTATGTGTTGTGTCCTAATTTTTGTGTTCTTGTGTTACAGGTTGGCCACAAATGCAAACACAGTAGAGACCATTCTACATGGCAGTGTGGGTCTGTTGACTGCTCGGAGTGGAGGTACTTGCACCCCACACAAAACATAATTGAATATCCTAAACTGCAGAAATCCTGTGTACATACTGACTGAACTCTTCTGCACCATGCAGCCCTAAATCAAAGCACGCTAAGCACATTGCACATTTACTGCACTCAACATCAAACTGACAATCATAACCAAAACCCAGCACACAAAATTCACCATTATAATATTGATCTAAATGCAACATAACGAAATTACACCCTTTGAAGTGCTGACAAATATGTGAACAGTGTTGAAGGAATCTGTTATATACCGCATGCCTATCACCTGTCTCCACTGTCTCTCTTTCTCTCTCACCCACATACACACATTAACAGACCTCACTACACCACACCATAAAATAGAATTTTATTTGAATAGGTATGTTTACATACACCCATAAGAAATGCTTATACAGTATCTGCAGCTAAGATAAGGTGTGGCCATATCTAGTCATATGTACATGACCTTTGACCTTTAAAAGTAGTTGTGGTTTAACGGGGGCGTTTGTTTATCATGTGCAGCCATGGCTGATTCACGTCGCCTCTTGCAGGTCATCTGGTGTCCCTGCAGTGTTACGTGTCGCCGTACGACGTGTTTGAGGAGGGGACGGGAGCACTGCTCAACTTCACTGACTCTACTGGTTAGTCTGAGCGGGGGGAATGACATGCTTATTGATACTATGTACCTATTATCTGAAGGTAATGGTTGCTGTCATTGATAGCCCCCCTCTCTCTCTCTCTCTCTTATCTTTGTTTTCCACAGTCCCTCGCTCTCTGGGCGTCAGCGTGTCGGTGACTGTAGAAGGAACCTGCTCTGTGTACAAGCTCCCCATCGCGCCGCTGATTACAGGCTCTCATCCAGTGGACAATAAAGGGTATATAACGCGGTCAAGTCGTGTTGTAATACCATAGGCCTTGTATCTCAATAGCCTGTTTTTAGGTGTTGTAATTTTGTTCTAACGTGGTACTATGTGGAATTGAATGTGTATATTGACAACCGGGGTGAACATGAGCAAAAATAAGATCTTTTTCTCTATTATGCAAGCACCTTCAACAGCATATTTATTTGCAAAGTTCTCACAGTCGATAATCGAAAGTTTTCGAATTGGTAGCTGTATCACTGGGGAAAGTGTAGTTTAAGAAGAGAAAGAGATTGTCCATTTAGAGCAGAGCACCATTTTTCAAGCAGGAACTCGAGGTCTCAAAATGAGTTCTCCATGTGGCAGCTTCATAGAAGCGTAACTCTATATTGCATGTACTTGGTGAAGAGAAAGAACACTCTGGCATTTCTTCTCCTCTATGCTGCTACATGCTCACCAAAATGTTTGAAAGACGACTTGCTGCCTGTTGAAGTAAAATAAATTGCTCTGCCTCGTGGCTGAAATGTGAACTGAGGTAAACGTGGTCTCCCCAGAGACCCTGCTATGGTCAAGCCAGGCTATGACTTTTGCCATGGGTAGACAAGGGCTCTGCTGTCATTCCCTACACCTGCTGCCTGCACTGCTATTTTAACTCACTTCTTAATACATTTGGCCATTGCCTGTCTAGTGTAATTGCTTTCATTTTGTTTCTTTCACTTGTCTTTTTGTTTTAAGAAACGTGATTTTTGGATTGCTAGCTAATGTTAACTGATAGCAGCCTAGCACCACAAAAGGAAGTTAGCTAACCTATGTCATGACATGACAAAGGTCAACATGATGCTGATTGGCTTTGAATTGATCAAAGCATTTTCACAATGCGAATGGATGCAATGCAGTCAGACAGTTTAAATGATTTTGAAAAAAATGAAATGTTGTTGGGGTCCTGCATAGCTAACATTTAATTTCTCTCTCGATTTCTTCCTCACACACACACACACACTCAGGACTCCCTCCTTCTCCTCTGTGACAAACTCCAACTGTGTTGACCTGCCGGCCTGTTTCTTCCTCAAAATGAACCGGCCCACCCCGTTCTCGCTGTCCTTCATACAGAGGATGGGAAACACCACAGGTGAGAGGAACGAGTGGTTGGGGACGTCCGTGCTAAAGAGTCAGGGAAGGTTACCGTTGGAATTGCCTTGTGTGGGCACGCGGTCATTGAAAGACTGATCGGCGATCACAAGTAGGGCCGCCGTGTGTTTTGATGTGGTTGCGTGGAGACCCAATGGTGGTTTATGAAAGGGAAATTGTGGCTGTGGGCCTGTCTTGTGGCGGTTTTGCATTTACGGGCTGAAATTGGTTGTGTCTGTGTACGACTGTCTTAAAGCTGCAGTATGTAAGTTTATTTTAGAATTATATCAGGGAATGGGCATGTTTAATTGGCAGCAATCATAGAAAGAGCTGCAGTGAGAGAAACCCAGCACCGTACACTGTATTTATACCCTCAAATTGTATTTATACCCTCAAATTAAGTGTTCAAAAACCAGGGAATTGGCCCAAGTTTTTGTTTACAAAACAAAGTGGTTTGCAACTTAAAACAACCGAAGACATAGGTTGGTTCACATCGTGAACCAATCGACAATGAGACTGACCTTGCGTGTTCACATAAAAATAAACATAGCTGTTGAGAAAGAAAGAAAGAGCTTCAC